>NC_091185.1:7652978-7687978 GCF_040958095.1 Procambarus clarkii
TGATCTTTCTGGCTCCTTGGTGGCTGATTCAGCTTTGGTTCCAGCTCTTCTGACCCAGAAGACCAGAAAATCTGGACCTAAGCATTTTTCCATGGTGATATTCTCCTTCAGGAAATCGACCTAGTAATGCTCTTACACTGGGGATGTGTAACAAAATGGAGGCCTGGCCGAGGTCCAGGCCGCGGGGATGCTAAGTCCCGAAATCAAATCTAGATAACCTAGGTAGATGCTAGTTCGACCTTGTGATGCTCTATGCTAGTTTAACCTTCTCCACTGTACAGGCTATTCTTGCCCATGCCACCTCTTGGGTGGCTTAATCTTTATCAATCACATTCTTCTCCACTGATATACTAATCTTGCATTTTTATTGCCAGTTTAATGCTTGGTTATCCACTTCCATTTTGACATTTCCAAGTGGTACTTTCACTGCGCTGTGAGGGTTCACTTCGTTCTTAACCGGTCTTTGTGTGGCTTGGGGTTTTGGTGATGCAAGCGGTTTACACATAAGATGTGTTTCACATTCTCGCGGATGGTTCTCTCAATTCTGTTCTTTTCCCATCGGGTGGACCATCCAAGGTCCACCTCTTTGAAGCCCCATTGGTTTCCTGGAACTATCCTGGCTGATCTGGATATATTGACTTTCTAGCATCATTCAATGTGCATGGAGTTCTTGCCTACCGGGGACCACGAGCCAGAACCTAGCCCCCCTCAGAGAAGCACGAGAAGCAATGGTCTATAGAAACCCCCGTGTGGTTGGGAGCATTCTGTGTCTGCCATCGACTGGGTCTGGCACCAAGAAAGGTAGGCACCCCAAAACAAACACCAATTCTTGTGAAAATATTGCTACCGAAAGCCAAACGTGTGGACAGAACTCCCCAAATGAAAATTAGGACACTAGCATGACGTAATCATGTTGCCACACCGCTGTCTGCGCACTGCGCACATTTTCCCCCCCTCCCCAGGAGGGAAAATTGGGAGCCTCAGACCCTCACGCCGGCGATCCACCCTTCAGTTCTTAAGCTGATGTGTTGCTGGCAAGGTCGTGTACATCTGGCTCCAGATTTTGTTTCTGGGCTGTGCCTTGTGGCGTGCTCCTGTCTCTACGATCGGTGAGCGAGCCAGAAGTAATATTCTTCAATTACTTGGGCTGCATGAGTCTAGGGTTTCCTTCATTATGTGCCCTGTAAGTACTGTACTGCCCTGTGGGCTTGGGGCCACCTTCACAAGTCACCTTGGGGTTTACCTCCGCTGTGTCTTTTACTGCTCGGTGATAGACCACCCTTGGAGTTTTACCGCTCGGTGATAGACCGCCCTGCCTGGGCTTTCCTTAGCGTGTTTCGAAGGCTAAAGGCCCTGGAAATCCCCGCTGGGGCTCTTTGGTCCGATGGATGCAACCCCTGAAACCCCTCTCGCTTTGTGCGAGGTTGACAGTTGCTGTCTCCTTTTCTCAGGGTGACAGATTTGTCCCGTGGTCGTGCAACGTTGTTGTTTGTACGTACTCCAGTTCACCCAAGCTACTGCTCATGATATGAGGGTGCAGGCAGCTGGGCCATTGCATGCTAGGTTTAGGTTGCTGCAGTGCGATAGGTAGGTTGGTTGCTTCACCGGATGGCCCGAGACTGCCCGGACTTGGGGGTGGGAGTCGCTTCGACTTTGGTTCCGTCCGCCCCTCCTTGTCCTTCCCCTTGGGTTGTTCATCAGGTTCCTTCCCCCTCCGAAATGATTGAGGGTTTCAGAGTCGGGGCAGGGTCTAGTTGGTGCTGGGACTCCGGCAGTCTCAGGAGTTCCCTTTCGAAGTGGCGGCGGAGGTATTTGAGCTTGGTCCCCCAACCGGAGCTTCTGGGTCTGACCAGTATGCCCCCTTCGTTCCTGCTTTTTCAGCTGCTCCTGCCTTTTCTGTAGAGGTGGGGGATTTGGAAGACGGCTTGGCCCCAGGTCCTCGGGGTGAGGTTACTGGGGCGGGAGAGGGGTTGACTTGGGAGCCTTGGGGCCCCATTGCCCCCCCCCCCCCAGCTTTTTTTTTTACCCTTGGAGCAAGGCTTGGTGTTACAAGGAGAGGGGTTCTCTTTCACTCCTTCCTCATACGAATTAGATTTGGCATCTACCCCCTCCCCGGGTTCGGTTCCGTGATCCTGTGAGTTCTTCAGTCCCGTCCTTCTGGAGGTTTTCGGCTTCCTGCTTCCCATCCCATGTTGTGCAGGAAGCCCTTGTGGCTTACCTCCTGCGCGACCTGGATTACGCTTTCGTAATGGATCCGTGTTCCTTTGTGTATAACCTTACTGGGTTCGTTATGAAGTTCTGGAGTCGTCCTGGTTAGCAGACTGCCCTCTCTTCTCGTTGGAGGCTTGGCATATGTTCTGTCGATCCTGCATGCTTGAGTGGAGGGAGTCTCATACGGTGGCTCGGGTTTTCCTGTAGAGCGAGTTTGAGTACCTCAATGCGTGTTTGTTTGCCCGTGCCCTTCCGTGGGATGTTGGTGTGATGCAGCTTCATGTGCAGGTTCCTTCCCTTTCGGCTGCATTGGTCGCAGAGGATTTGTGCACACATGGTCTGTTGGCTTCGGCCCTGCATTTCTTCTCCCTCCTTGAGCTGTCCTTGGGCTGGCTTATATTGGATGTGGAGGCGCTGGGGGCTGTCTCTGGGTCTGGTGCATTGCCCTCTGCAGTGCGTGCATCGTTTGCAACACTCCTGCGGGATGTTGTTTCGCTGTTTTTTTGCTTCTCAAATTGCGTGTCGGCAGGCGGTGCTCGCTTCTTCCTTGAAATCCGCTTGAGCTCTGGCTCCTAGGCTGTCTTGCCAGCCCGGTTCGAGGCTGGTTCGTTCTTCTTCTCTAGTCTTTGCGTCTGGAGTTTCTGACTCGAGGTCTATCATCATTTGTATGGTGCACAGTTGTCTTCGTTGTTGGTCTCCTGTCTGTGTGCTTCGTCTCGGCGGCAGTATGAAGTTTCCTGGCGGTCCTTCCGGTTTTTCCTGTCACTGCGTAGGTATACTTATGTCTCTAATAGGGTTGTCTTGTCCTTCCTTTCGTGGTTGTTCCAGGACTTATCTTATGCTGAATACTGTTGTCTTGTATCGTGCGGCGCTGGTGGAGCTGCTGCATCTTGCGTTTCGTATTGATGTTACTTCTGCTCCTTTTGCTTGAACTTTAAAATGACTTCACAGCTCTTCTCTACCTCTTCTATTCTTGCTTTAGTTCTTCTGTGTGTTTCGTCCTCTCCCTCTGATAAATCTTCTGAATCCTGCAAGTTTATCTGGCAATTTCTGTCACCACATTATGATAATGTCATGCTTGGTGAAGTAGAAACATGTCTATCTCACACAATCCATGCAGCCACTTCTTCCTCAAGATTGTCTTTGATCAGTTCATTTCTCAGTTGTCCGGACTGCATTTATTTCCTTAACAAAGGCAAGGAGCTCTTTCCTTAATCTCATCTTTTTTTTCACTTATTTTCCTTGCACCAAATCCTTCAAATTCTGCAACATCATTGTCCATGACAGGAAACAAACCATCTATAGGCCAAAGTTTGTTACATGCATGCTTTAAGGCTGACTACTTGATCATCCTGGCACTGGTTTCTTAGGTTTGTCAAGTGTCTGCCTGTACCACTTCAGCCTCATCAACACTTTTAACCCCAAGAAACATGAAGAACTTTTCTTTTGTGTATAGCTACATCACTCACTTTTAGCATAACATTTACATGTTTTTATCTAGGAAGGCCAGATTCAGTTACTGTACTTTTATATGATCTATTATTTGCTCAAAATTCATCACAGTGTGTTTCCTCTTGGTTTCACCTATGAAAATCTGAAAGAAAATATTTTCTGTATTTTCTGAAAGCATAGTGGCAGTATGCAATATACTGTAAATATATTGCCAAAAAATGGGGGGAGGGGAAAATGTTCACTGGCAATGTGCAAAACACGCTTGTTTGGGTCTACATCGTCCCAAACACGCGACTGTCCACAATCACCTCGGCCATAATTTCTGCAGCCACCCAAATGCTCAAGAAAACTTCAGGACATAGGTCCAACAAACCACTTAAACCGTGGTGGAACGCGAAATGTGCACGAACAGTCGCTTTACGCCGCCGAGCCATACAAAAACAAAGACGTCAACCCTCCCTACAGAACTGGGTTAATCTCCAGCGGGCTACAGCAGAAGCCAAAAAAAAACATACTGTCAGCAAAGCGAGCATCATGGGCAAAATTTTGTGATAGCCTCACACCCACTACGCCACATTCAAAGGTCTGGGCTACATTTAACAGCATTAAAGGTCGCCCAACATTCCCTTCGTTTCCCGATGATCAACGGTTCACGCTGTCAAACACCTCAGGAGCGTGCAAATGTTCTTGCTGAATGTCTTTTTCCTTTGGTATTTTGTACCTATTGATCATAACTGTCTTTTCTCCAGCGCAATTTCTTCATATTTTAGTCTTCTTAACTGTTACTGGTCTTGATGCAAACTTATATTTTTTTTAAAAGTCCTCATTTGTTTTTATATGCTGTTCCTATGTTGGCAGCTACCCTTATGCTTACATGGTTCTAACGGCAGCGTGGTCTTTAAAGTTAACCTCTCAACACCCTTCTTTCATGCCCAAGAACTCCCCCTCAGACAAGAAATTGACCGTGCCATACTGCTACCCATACCCGGCGTCGACAACATGTACACCTTAAGCGAGCTACAATTAGCCTTAACCCACCTACCTCTTGGCAAGGCACCTGGAGAGGATGGAATTCCATATGAACTCATTAAATATCTTCCATCAACTGCACATAGTACTCTCCTAAACTATTACAACCTATGCTGGACTCACGGAAATATTCCCTCACAATCGCAGACCAGTATTATTCTTCCGTTCCTTAAACCAGGAAAAGACCCATCCCATATTATACCGTCACTCCAAGCTGGATTTCGACCGCAATGCTCCACACTCGATCAAATACTCTGCCTTGAACATGAAATCCGCACCTCCCTCAGAAGCAGCAAATTTTGTATTGTTCTCTACTTAGACCTCAAAGGAGCTTTTGATAGCATTCCTCATGCTTGCCTCCTCGCAAAGCTTGCGCGTTTAGGAGTACAGGGAAGATTACTTTTATGGTTAAATTCCTATCTTACGAACAGGACTTCTAAAGTCTATATACAAGGCGAGTTTTCCGATGACATCCCAATACAAACGGGTGTCCCAAAAGGCTCCATACTAAGCCCAACTCTTTTTGCTGCATTCTTAGCAGATTTGCCTAACACCCATCCTGTTCACCTCTCGGCGTACGCCGACGACTTAACACTGTATTATTCAGACAATGCCTTACCTAATACAATCTCAACAATGCAAACAGCACTTGACCACCTCATAGATTGGACACAACAATGGGGCCTTCAAGTTAGGACTACCAAAACCTATTATCAAATTTTCACTAAAAAAGACTTGTTCATCTACCCACCCTCACAATACACAACACTACCATCCAACACGTACAAGAACATAAATACCTTGGCATGCACTTAGACTCGCCCTCACTTACCTGGAAAGCACACATTCAACATCTTAAACAGACGACACATTCCCGACTCGCCATACTTAAAGCCCTCACTGGCACCACCTGGGGAGCACACCATAAAATCTTGCTCCGTTTCTACAACCTACATTCGCAGCCAACTAGACTATTGTTGCCAAGCATATGCGTCGGCTGTGCCTACTAACCTACAGAGCCTAGAGGTCATCCAAAACAATGCCATGCGACTTATATGTGGCGCAATGCGTTCCATTCCTATCCTCGGACTTTACGGGGAAACGGGCCTCACAAGCTTAGCCACCAGACGAGACATAATGTGTGCCAACTATCTGTCACTCTGTACCACTGCTCACCAGACACACCCATACAGATCATAAATTAACCCAACAGTTAACCCACATAACCCCCGCTTCCCAACCAATCACTCACCTTTCCTCACACGGGCTACAAATAACCTCAATACTATAGACCTCTCTCTACTCCAAAACTCGGAAACCCAACTTACTGTTCCCCCTGTTCCACCCTGGCTTTTTACAACTCCTAATACAGCAATACAACTCGAAGACAACATTCCAAAGTCTGCACCAAACTCAGCCATAGCCTCAGTCTTTCTCTCAACAATGAAAAATTGCTACCCAAATACCACAGCGATTTATACAGATGGATCTTGCATCATCATGAACAACGTCCCCTCGGTCACTAGCGCTGTATGGATACCGGAATACCATCTCAAGCAGGGATGGCGGTTACCAAACCAACTATCTGTTTTCACAGCTGAATTATATGCCTTATATCAAGCTCTCCAAATAATCACAACATTACCAATCGGGACATACAATCTGCAGTGACTCCAAGAGTGCGATTCAAGCAATTACGTACTCTTCAAAAACGTGCAAGGAGTTTGTTTACCCATGTCTTCAACTTCTTCATGAACATCGATTGAACGGTTATGATACCTCTATCCAATGGGTCCCAGCGCATTGTGGTATTCTCCATAATGAACTAGTAGATCAACTAGCCAAAGCAATGCACAATACACCTCACATTACCCGTCATCCAATTCCCCATGTTGCACGTAAAGGAGCCTTCGAAAATACCATCACCCAAGATTTTGCAACGAAATGGAAAACGTCATGCTCACCTTTGTACTATGGGTCCATTAAAAAGAAATGGGAAACTTGGAAACATGTCAGATATAAAACCAGAGAAATTGATATAGCGATGACCAGATTAAGGCTGGGACACACCAAACTAGCAGCACACAGCTCTAAGTACAGAACAGACATCAACGAACTCTGCATCCACTGTCAGGTGCCTGAAACAATCGAACACTATCTCCTTCACTGCTTCCGACATTATAGTGCCAGAGTAAATTTTAAACAAGTACTTATCTCACTCAAAATACCCTTTACCATCGAGTATATATTAGGAGGCGGTGACCACTCGTTACAAGAAAAATACCAAATAGTCAAAGCACTGGCTAAATATCTCCAATCGACCAACAAATTGGGTCACATCTGACCCGCGCCACATTTATACCTGGCGCCACCAACAGCTAAACACAGAAAACAACTGCCTCGTCGCAGTACCAAGGATCAGCTGACGCCATAAACACAACACACCGCCCTACAGTGCGACAAGTCTCCCTCTAACACACACCTCTGTTCTAGTCGCCACTCCTCTGTCTATAGCGCAACGCAACAAGCACTTTTGAAACTCTTATCATCTTCAACATAAACGCCTCTACCAACATCTGCACTAGTGCAGTCATTGGGAGGACAAACCCTTCATGCAAACTGCACCTACTATCAAGATGATGATGATGTGCAAAACAAAGCAAAGTGAGTATGTATGTGCCATACGCACATACAAGAGCACTCTCTGAACATCAGGGGCCCACAGCTGTTCAACTCCCTCCCAGCAGGCATTAGAAATACTGTTGGAACAAAGGTGGGTGGATTCAAGAGGCACTTAGACAGGTTCTTGCAAGAACTGCCAGACCAACCAGGATATGGTAGATATGTGGGCCTGCGGGCTGATCGAAGCAACAGCCTGTTGGAACAAGTTATCACAAGTCGATAAGACTTGCAAAAACTTATCACAAGTTATCGGTAGAACTCGATAACTCCCAGTAGAATTTCTGAGACCCTTTCCAGGTATGTGTCCTTCATTTTCCTACCTGTATGTTTCTCTCCACTGTATTATATTGTTGATAACCTGAAGGTAGTTAATGTTTAACATTTGATTTTTGTTTTGATATTTTTTTAGGGTGAAGTGGGACCAAATCAGTCTGAAGAGGATAATGCTCTCAGAGAAAGATTAAAGTTCCAGGAAGTTGAAATTGCTCGCCTTTCTGAATTACACGAAGAACTTCAGGCAAAGACTCAAGAGTGTGAGCAACTGAAGAAGCAGATTGGTGACGTTTCAAGCATTAGAAACGCCCAGGTAACTTTCCAACCTTATCTTTATATACAAATTTAGTTAATGGTGTAGCAGTAGCAGTGTTTGGTTAGACCACGTGTTTGGATACATGTGGATACACCCCGTGTATCCATGAGAGTTTTAAATCTGGACCTAAAAAAAAGCCTAGTCTCTGTGCACAGTTGGAGGATTAATGATTTTCATACATAGAAGCAACATTAGAAGAAAGAAACAGCTGAAGCAATGTATTTTTCTTAAAAAATAGTATCTGACAAATGGTTCCAGAAGACATCTGTTACCACGAATCCTTCGCTCCAATGAATCGGTGATGTTAGGATATAGTTCACGAATCGAGGTTGCACTGTTTTTCAAATCACATTTTTTATTATATTAGATTAGTGCACAATAGAAAAATAATTAGTGCCTTTGCCAAAAATTATGCTTTTAAGCATAATTAAAACAAAATTTATGGTTGATTTTCAATTTCTCAAAAAATCTGGGAAATGTGGGAAATTTGGTGGTAAATAACCTAAAAAATATAAATTATATGGAAGCTTGTATTTTTGAGGTGTGACTATGCTTGGCAAGGTTGTTTTTAATATGAGTCTTCCCACACACATGAAATATGTTTCTTACAGGTACCTTTGAACTTGGGCAGAGCAAATAATCCCACTAATGTGAAGTCCAAAGCCAAGAAGGCAGATGTTGTTTTGCTGTCTTCAGGAACAGAAGACGACGAGGAGGAGGAGGAGGAGGAGGAGGTGGAATATATTACAGAAGAAGAAGCTGTTGATGAAGATGAAAAGGATGATCCAGATTGGTGCAAAACACCACTCTTTAAAAAAATCAAACAGATAACAGTAAGTTTCCCGTTGACAATATTTTTTCATGGTTTTTATCTGTATGCTCAAACTTGTGCACACATGCCAATATGTATATGTGTACACACACACACATACATACATACATACATACATACATACATACATACATACATATACATACGTTGTTGAATATGACCGAAAAGGTAAGATTAATAATTCTACCCCGAATTTTCTCAATATTTCTTATTATTTACTATTTTTCTCAATATTTCTTATTATTTACTATTTTTCTCAATATTTCTTATTATTTATTATATTAAGTTTTTCTTCACTGTTGGTGGTAATAAAAATAACAATTCTCCAAAATTAATTTTTTAATTGTCTTACGCCTGAACGCGTTTCGTAATTCGTATTACATTTTCAAAGACTTAATTTACACACAAATTCTTCATACTTATACTCTATAGGATGAGGTGACATGGTACAAAAGTTTTGGGTGAGGTGACAAGACATATACATACATACATATATTAATTACAGGAGGATAGGAGAATATTTGGAAGTGCAGTGAAAAGAGGAACCAAGAAAAAAAAGTGCATGATGGACCTAGTCAAGTGGAAATGCAAGGAGGTTGAAAAGAGTTTTATACTAACAATAAAGGAACAAATTAGGATGGAATATAAAAACCCATGGTGTAATTGACAGTGCTAGGAAGCAAAAATGAGAAGCAGGAGGGAGTGGAGAAAGGACAGAGGACAAGAGGATTAGAGGCAACAGAGCTTGGAATGTATCGAAAAGGAATTATGAAAACGATATTGCAATGAAAGCAAAAAAGCAACCTAAATTTCTAGTCATATAAGAAGGAAAAATGTCAGTGAACAACCAAGTAAAAAGACTAAGGAGAACAGAAGGGGCATATACAGAAAACGACAAGGAAATGTGCTAGGCACTGAATGCGTTTCCATAGTGTGTTTACAACCGAGCCTGAACAGCTCCCATTGCTAGAAAAGGAGATCTCCCAAGAGGAGAAACTAACAGATATAGAGGTGACAGCAGAGGTGGTAATGAAGTGGCTGACAACACTGGATGAAACTAAAGCAGTTGGACCAGACAGTGTATCACCGTGGATACCAAGAGGCAGCGCAGGCCCTCAGCGTGCCTCTAGCAAGGATCTATAATGAGTCACTTACAAAGGGAGAGTTGCCCAGTTGCTGGAAGAAGGCAAATGTACTAATTTTAAAAAAAGGATATAGGGAAGAGATACTTAACTCAGTATCACTGACGAGCATCCCCCTGTAAAGTACTCGAAAGAATTATCGGTTAAGACTGGTTACACACCTACAGAACATTAGCAACATGGGTTCAGACTGGTTACACAGCTGCAGAACATTAGGTTTATAAATAAACACCAACATGGGTTTAGAGAAGGAAAATCATGCCTAACAAACCTGGAATTCTATGCTAAAATAACAAGAATATGGCAGGAGAGGGAAGGATGGGCAGACTGCATATTTCTGGACTGCCAGAAAACCTTTGACACAGTACCGCACAGGAAACGACTATTCAACCTTGAGAGGCAGGTGGGAGTAAGCAGAAAAGCCCTAGCTTGGGTTAAGAATTACTTAACAGGCAGGAGCGAGAGAGTAGCTGTCAGGGGTGAGAAATCAGACTGGTGAATTGTAACGAGTGGAGTACCTCAAGGATTGGTGCTGGGACCAGTTATATTTCTAATATACAGGAACGACATGTCTACAGGAGTCTAGTCCTGTGTGTTGATGTTCGCGGACTATACGAAATTAATGACAAGTTATGACAGATGAGGATTGTAGGATATTTTTCAATAGGGCCTTGAACAAGCTGCAGAGATTGTCAGAGAAATGACTACTAGAGTTCAACACGAGTAAGTGTAAACTTAGGGAAATGGAATAGGTAACGGGAGATCAAAGGAGACCCAAAGGGTTAGTACACAATGAAGGGAAACTATCTTCCTGTGACAATTTGAGAAAGGGACCTGGAAATGGACATAACATCAAATCTAATTCCTGAGGCACACATAAATTGGATAATGACAGCAGCGATGTTACGGCCTACTTGAGCCAGTAACTGGGTTGTTTGTACTTAATGGGCCTTAGAGCCTCCTCTTCTGTGAGTGCACCCCAAGTCAATGGTAAGTTATCAAGAATTGGCAGTAGCAAGTAATTTTGCAAGGAATAAAAGGGGGTAAACAAGATGCAATAACACCTTCACTAATATATTATCTATCGAAGTATAACTACACTTACGTACACAGTGTCACTTTCACATAGGACACTCGGTATATATGCAGTGTTCTTCAAAACCCGGTGGTCGGGAGACATCTCCCATCACGCAGGGTGCAGTCGCACCTCCACAGATCTCTAGTATCAGCTCTTGATACTGGTAATGGCTCAAAAGGGCCACCACTTACGGGCTATTCATGCCCGTGCCACCTTTTGGGTGGCTTAATCTTCATCAATCAATCAAACCCGGGGAGTCCATTATCTTCGAGTATACGTCGTCCATGTTCAATGGTAATCACCGGCGAGTTTACTTTCCTCAACACTGGCCAGTCCACACACCATATCGTCAGGATGTTGCAATTTGCTCTCCAGAAACACACTGACAGAGGGCTTTAGCAGCATGCTGACGGGGGACACAGATAATCATTTCCAGAAGTCTGTAACACCCTGGCAGACGTTTCCTAGCTACACACTAGCAGCACTTCTCAGCATGTGGCCACTACTGTCGTCTTGTAACTTCTCTTGGTCCAATCTCGGGCATGTCGGTCAACATAAGTCATTAGCCAGACAAAGTATACAAGGAGAACAAAGAATGAGAATCTGTCACCGGGGAACTACAAATGCAATTGAATGCAGTCTAGATGGCGTTGATATCGTTACTTCACTCACCAGAGGTCACCATTATCGACCTCACTCCCTAATTGAGGAATGAAACGGGAGCCTTTCATAGATGCCTCACCTCCGCCAACAGATGGCATTGTCTGCGTCTCGCCTAATGCCTTGGAGTTCGAGTGCAGGTCCATAAATGATGCCGAAATTGCCACGCCTCACTCCAGCAACGGTGTCGATACTGTAACAAGCGTACTCTATGCTAGCAAAAGTTAGAACATAATTCAGAAACCTAAATAAGGAGCCATTCAGAGCGCTTTGCACTGCCTATGTGAGACCACTTAGAGTATGCATCCCCCATCATGGAGCCCCCACCTAAAGAAACACACAAAGAAACTGGAAAAGGTTCAGAAATTTGTGACGAGTCTAGTCCCGGAGTTGCATGGGATGGGATATAAAGAGTGACTGAAGAAAATGAACCTGACAATTTTATAAAAAAAAATATGGAGGGAGCGGGGAGATACAATAGCAGCATAACAAATATTGACAAAGTGGAAATAGACGAAATGTTCACATGGAATACCAACAGAGCAAGGGACATGGGTGGAAGCTAGAAACTCAGATGAGTCATAGAGATGTTAGAAAGTTTTCTTTTAGTGTGAGAGTAGTTGTGGAATGAACTAGAGGAGCACATTGTGGAAGCAAACACTATTAATAGCTTTAAAACTAGGTATGATAGGGAAGGAGGATAAGAGTAATTGCTTTAAACAACCAAAGGCTAGAAAGGTGGGATCCAAGAATCAATGCTTGATCCTGCAGGCACAAATAGGTGAGTACACACACAATTGTGACAGGAATCGACAAAGTTAACAAAGAGAAATATTTAAAAATGTTAACGTCTGGAACAAAAGGCCACAGACTCCAGCTTAGAAATCAGAGGTGCAAGAAAATGAAACTTTTCTTTGCGAAAAGAGTTGTGGGCGGTTCGAACAATATAAACGAGAAGATGGTTGATGCCAAAACCGTCAGCAGTTTAAAAGTGTCGTGTGACGAATATTATAGGGTATCTTCTTGAGATGTTATCTTGAGATGATTTCGGGGCTTTAGTGTCCCCGCGGCCCGGTCCTCGACCAGGCCTCCACCCCCAGGAAGCAGCCCGTGACAGCTGACTAACACCCAGGTACCTATTTTACTGCTAGGTAACAGGGGCATAGGGTGAAAGAAACTTTGCCCATTGTTTCTCGCCGGCGCCCGGGATCGAACCCGGTACCACAGGATCACAAGTCCAGCGTGCTGTCCGCTCGGCCGACCAGGTGTGACACCACGAATGTAGCTTTCATCCTAGAACAACACTTGTTAAAACACACAGAACTTTATTTTTTAATGAGGGTGTTTTCAATTTGTAAACATGAAAATGGTATGAGGGTTGTTGATGTAGAATAGAGTTCCTTCCTCATTTATTAAGAAAACGTGTGCAGTATGAGAAGAATTGCAAAGTTTTACGTATACAATTTGCGTCCTTTAAGGGTTAAGTTGGCTTCGGAAATTTAATTAAAGTATGTATATTCATCAGTAGATATCAAATATAACATTTGTGTGTGGTTAGATTATATTCACTTCTTGATACAACTAGAATACTGTGCTTGCATTTGTTTATTTTTTTGTAGCAAGGCATAAGGACTTCACGGGAGAATGGTGAAAATGATGAAGAAAGTGCTGGAAAGAAGACCAGAAGAACTCTTTTGAAGCGCGACTCAAACGGGGACACAAAATGTGGATGCAAAGGAGATTGTTCCAAAAAAATGTGTGCCTGTCGTAAGAATGCAACTACTTGTAGCATGAAGTGTAAATGTTTACTTTTGAAGTGCAAGAACAGAAATACGCCAAATTCAAGCATATCAGATGTAAGTATTAACTACTGTACTGTATTTTGTAAGTCTATAATAAAGATGGGCTACCATCAAAGATTTTTTAAAATTGCCAAGTTGGTTCCCTATTGTGATAAGTTTCGTGTCATCTCTTTAAACTTTCCATTGCAACAACAGCTGGTCACTCAGCAGGTTTTGGTCTTCAAATACAAAATGTAGCTAGTTTCCAGGTGGCTAGAGAAAAGGTTCAACATCCTATTACATTGACCCCAGGCTCTGAGGCTATCAAAACTGTTATGTCATGTTAGGTTGTTCGGTAAATCATGACAAGTGTGGAAGTTATACACTAAGAAAATTGTATTTGATTTAAGAGTGTAGTGATAGTTTTAATTTTTAAAAATTTTGTTATGTTGAACGACTCAAAATTCTGAGAAATATATATGAACCAAAAATTGAAAGAAACCTGTTATGACCTGCTAAAAACTAACAAGTTATCCTCCATGTCAACTGCCACCAGGTGGCAGGGTTTAGTGAATGTACAAACTATTCTGGGAGGAGCTCCTTGTGGCTCCTTGAAGTTACTGTGTCAGATAGTGTCACTACTAGGTCCTATCGGTTGTGCATTTCTATGGCCTACCGGGAACCAGAACCTGTCCCCCTCACAGGAGGTGCAGGGAGCAGTGGCATTTATATATTAAGATTTTCATGTATGTCACCACTGAGGAAAGCACCCAGAAAGTCAACGAAACCAAACCAAACCACTACTGGTGTTTTAAGACCAATCTCGAGAAATTGCTGTAGAACTTGGCCAACAATGCAAACAAATGATTGATGTTTCATAAAATTAGCGCCAACTCGTATGCCCCGCCTTCCCCCTCATATGGAGGAAGGAGGGAGGTAGCCAGGGGTCTGCCTCAGTTCTCTGATGTAGTGTGTGTAGTTTCTTTTGGCATTTGCATCTAAAGTTGTTAGTGATCTCAGTAAAGTTAATCTTCTGTATGTTCTTGTTACCTTACCTTGCGATGATTTCGGGCCTCAACAGCCCCAAAATGTGCTTCGCAGCCCGGTCCTTGACCAGGTCTTCTCCTGGTCACCGAAGGTTACCTTCCTACACAATTTTAGGGGACCCAAAAGTTTTTTATTATTTTGTTTCCCATGAGAAGTGACTGCTGTAACATCAGAAAAAAGTTACTTAATTTTTGTATTAACATTTCTTTTGTTTCAGGTCAGCAAAAGTGATACTCTGCTAAATTCAACATTTGACATCACAGCTCTCCCTCTCCAGGAAAGGAATATTAACAAGAGACAAAGGTAGGACCTTCTGAAGATAGTAAATACATGAACGAGTACATAGTTTTAGGGCATAGTGCATCCGCTCTTGAAAGGCATAATACAATGTGCAAGGATATGACAATTTTGAAAAGACTGTACAGGGTCATTTAACCATTTAGAAATTGCTCGGTGAATAAGTGTGTGAATTTAATGCGTAATGTCAATAGAACTTGCTCTTAACACTTTCGCACTCTCCGCAAAGGTCACTCAGCCAACCGAATGTGCGCGCTGCGTTTTTATCGCTTAAGCGTAAAAACAAAAATGTGTATACTCTTTTTACTCTTCTGACCTTAGTTCTCATGCTACGTATTTCATTTTGGTACCAACGTGTTCGCAATAAAATTCTCTAGAAGAACATTTGTAAAATAAGTCACGAAACATATAGGGATACCAGCACCAAATAAATAACTACGTAGATGACTCGCCGTGAGCGCCCATCAGCAACAAAATGTTTTTACTCTTGGGATTGTAATCACCTCCACACTTGTTCTACAGCGTTAATTTTGGTATCAATGGACTCGCAATGAAATTCCCAACACGGTGATATGAATATAAGCATAGAATAATGATGCAGCCCGCCTGCAAGAGTGTGGGAAGTGGTGAAATTGTTACCCGGTATCGGTGACGGGACGACGCACGGCGCTTTGAAAGTTTATACTTATTTCACTCTCATGACATTAATTTTCTATGTACGTCATTCATTTTTATGTCAATGTGTTCGCAATAGAATGTTCTATTTGCCCATAGGTAAAAAATATCAACAAAGCGTAAGTTAGAATAGCGACAAATATAAAACAACGCTGGAACATATCAGTGAGCGTCAAACACACACGAAATATTTTTACTTTTGTTATGTTTGTCAAGATTATACTTGTTGCACACAGTTATTTTTGGTTGTATATTGATCGGAATAAAATTCCCTAAACAGACATGTGCATATAATACATGATATGGGGGAAGAATTACCAGTATAAACGGCTAAAGTCACCCACCTGCAACCCGTTTGGGACAAAATACCATTTGATCGAAGTTATCCACACCTTTCATGAACTTATTGTACCATGCAGCCTAGTGGTGAGAAAGAGAGCCTCATAGCGCGCAGTTTGAAACAAACCCAAAGTAAATCGGATAAAAATTGAATTTTATACAAATATTTTAAAAGTAGACATAACTTTATGTCCACTATGCGTTTACGTTAGACGAAACCGAACGCGCCGGCGCGTCCAGATAGCGCGAAAGTGTTAATTTGTGTGTGTTCTTCTGCCACAGGGGTGCCAATGTAGATTAATTGAATTTAGCTTCTAAATGTCACATGTCTTCACTTTCTGTACCAGAGGTCCTTTTGTTTTTGTCTTTTTGTGGATAGGCTGCTCATGCTCATGATAGGTTACTGTTGCCTAATATACACGGGAAGAACATGCTGTACTGTATACAGAACATATACGGCACACATAAAAATGATAAAACTTCTAAACTATTGGGACCGTCTCAACACTCTCAAAATGTACTGTTACAAATAAAAGTGTGTTCTATGGGGAGTCTAGTGTTAATGGATGTAGGGGCAGTAGTTAGCATTAAGAGTCATCAAATATGGGAGATCTCAAAGGCCCGGCCCCCACTAAATATATAAAAATAAACTTGTAGTGGCTTATTACAGCAATAGTCAGCCTAGAGGTTGATCATAGATCTCCTACACAGGAAAAATGGATACTCCTTTAACTAACTTATTTATTAACCCCTTAACAACCCCCCATATACATTCACACCAATAACAATAATAATTACTTTACCACACTATCTTATGTTAAAAGCCTTGGTCCACATAGGATACAAGGTTTACACTGTGAACAAGCTAGGGTAAAGTACTACTGGTTAAGAACTGAAGCTTGATGCAGCTTAGGGTAGTGAGACCACGTGGTACCCTAATACAACACAACACAACACTACACTTAGGGTCCCCAAAACACTGGCAAATACTACCCCCAGGTCTCACCAATCTTTACTACCAGAGTAGGCACACTTACAACACAGGATATACTTAACTGAAGGTGAGGAAAGGTAGAAGGGGGGAGAGGTGCAGCCACAGAGTCCCGCTGTTTACACCTCGAACGCCAACAGACAAGAGCGAGCATCTCCACTCTCCTCCCTCAGTTCACTCGCTGCCAGCAGACTACTCAACTAATCGTACAGCATTCCTATCCCAACTTTACTCAGGTTTACTTTACAAATGATTAGAAAGTATTAGTAAACATAGTTGGTGCCTATTTTATTATTTAATAATCAACCCCAAGCTCAGTCTTTAAATGCTCTTTGAGAAACAAGAATAGTCTTATGTCTGGCAGGGAAGATACAAACAAATGCAGCTCGCGATGCGTCCAATACTATAAGGTAGTTTATTTAGCTCAATTTTGACCTCTGGTTTCCACTGAGGAACCCAGGGTCGTAACATACTCCTTGGAAAGGAGACAAGAGAGATATCAAATAATATACGTGGAAGATACTTGAAGGCCAGGTCCCAAATTTGCACAGTAGAATAACAACATACGGAAGGAAATACAGAATAGAACCAGTGAAGAGTAGAGGTGCCATAGGCACAACCAAAGAGCACTGTCTGAACATCAGAGGTCCACCAGTATTCAGCACCCTCCCAGCAGGCATTAGAAATATTGTTGGAACAAAGTTGGATGGATTCAAGAGGCACTTAGATAAGTTCTTGTAAAATGTGCCGGACGAACCGGGCTATAGTGGGTATGTCGGCCTGGGATCCGCTCCAAGCAACAGGCTGTTAGACCAAGTTATCACAAGTCGAGCCTGGCCTCAGGCCGGGCTCGGAGTAGAAGGAATTCTCAGAACCCTCTCCAAGTATATCATTTGCCCTAGGCGGAGCTGCTGCTGTTGACATTTAGCCTCAATATTTAATCGGCCACATTTCACAAGTTGTCGTGTTTTTCACCTCCAGCCTGCTCAAGCTCCTCCTGAGCTTTCTTCATCTTCACCTTTCACCTCCAGCCTGCTCCTGAGCTGCTTTTGTCTTTAGACAAAGTTTTGGTTTTTCTCTCCTCACCTTGGTTTTCTGTTGCTCCTTCAGTTGGGGATTGTTTCTGTCCGGCTTTATTTTTGGTTGGTCCTTGCTTCTGGTTGTCAGGTTGTAGAGCTTCATGCTCTCCTTCACATGGGAAGATTTTCTTTTGGTCCTGGGGGTCTTTCTTTCCTTACAGCCCTCTCCTTCCTTTCTGGCTGAGAATAAGATTGCTGGTATCCAGAGAGGTTCCTTAGGTGAAAGCTGCTTGATTGGTTTGACCAGGGGGTGCATCATTTGTTGTTCGGTTGTGGCCATTCACCATTACCTCCAATCCAATAATAGTGCACTGTGCTGTTCTGGATCCAAGATTTTGTGTGTCTGACTATCCACAATATTATCAAGTTTAGCCAGCACCCTTGGGCCCATCATGTTCATTGCAGCTCTGTCTGCAGTTTTCTAATGTCTTGGTCCTTGCTTGGCTTTAGGGCGGTTATCTGGTCGTTAATTTCCCCTTTCTTGGAGGTTACTTTCTGCGGCTCTCCTCTGCCTCTGGTGAGTGAGAACCCATTTGTTTTGTTCTTTGTGATGACATAGCTCAAGGAGCTACCATAACTCTCAGAAAATCAGCATTGAATGTAATGAAATGTCTCATCATAATTTTTTTTTTTTTTTACACTGCTGAAAGTGTGTTTTGACTTGCACACCTTTCTGGGTGATCTTTTCTTGATTAGATTGAACTAGTATCCCAACTAGTAGCTAGAGTGAACTAGTAGCTCCCTGCATCTCTACAGAGAGGGGGGGCCAGGTTTTGCCCTTTCATCCACAGTAGGCTTACAAAGACTCAAAGGGCCTACCTTGAGATGCTTCCAGGGCTTAGCGTCCCCGCGGCCCGGTCATCGACCAGGCCTCCTGGTTGCTGGACTGATCAACCAGGCTGTTAGATGCGGCTGCTCGCAGCCTGACGTATGAGTCACAGCCTGGCTGATCAGGTATCCTTTGGAGGTGCTTATCCAGTTCTCTCTTGAACACTGTGAGGGGTCTGCCAGTTATGCCCCTTATGTGTAGTGGAAGCGTGTTGAACAGTCTCGGGCCTCTGATGTTGATAGTTCTCTCTCGGAGTATCTGTTGGACCTCTGCTTTTTAACAGGGGTATTCTGCACATCCGGCCATGTCTTCTGGTCTCATGTACTCACCTAGTTGTGCTTGCGGGGGTTGAGCTCTGGCTCTTTGGTCCCGCCTCTCAACCATCAATCAACTGGTGTACAGATTCCTGAGCCTATTGGGCTCTATCATATCTACACTTGAAACTGTGTATGGAGTCAGCCTCCACCACATCACTTCCTAATGCATTCCATTTGTCAACCACTCTGACACTAAAAAAGTTCTTTCTAATATCCCTGTGGCTCATTTGGTCGCTCAGTTTCCACCTGTGTCCCCTTGTGCGTGTGCCCCTTGTGTTAAATAGCCTGTCTTTATCTACCCTATCAATTCCCTTGAGAATCTTGAATGTAGTGATCATGTCCCCCCTAACTCTTCTGTCTTCCAGCGAAGTGAGGTTCAATTCCTGCAGTCTCTCCTCGTAGCTCATACCTCTCAGCTCGGGTACTAGTCTGGTGGCAAATCTCTGAACTTTTTCCAGTTTAATCTTATCCTTGACTAGATATGGACACCATGCTGGGGCTGCATACTCCAGAATTGGCCTGACATATGTGGTATACAAAGTTCTGAATGATTCTTTACACAAATTTCTGAATGCCGTTCGTATGTTGGCTAGCCTGGCATATGCCGCTGATGTTATCCTCTTGATATGTGCTGCAGGAGACAGGTCTGGTGTGATATCAACTCCCAAGTCTTTTTCTTTCTCTGACTCCTGAAGGATTTCCTCTCCCAGATTATACCTTCTATTTGGCCTCCTGCTCCCTACACCTATCTTCATTACATTACATTTGGTTGGGTTGAACTCTAACAACCACTTGTTCGACCATTCCTTCAGTTTGTCTAGGTCTTCTTGAAGCCTCAAACAGTCCTCTTCTGTCTTAATCCTTCTCATAATTTTGGCATCGTCCGCAAACATTGAGAGAAATGAATCTATACCATATATCAGAAACAAGATAGGACCGAGTACAGAGCCCTGAGAGACTCCACTGGTGACTTCACGCCAATCGGAGGTCTCACCCCTCACCGTAACTCTCTGCTTCCTATTGCTTAGGTACTCCCTTATCCACTGGAGCACCTTACCAGCTACACCTGCCTGTCTCTCCAGCTTATGTACCAGTATGTACCAGCCTCTTATGCGGTACTGTGTCAAAGGCTTTCCGACAATCCAAGAAAATGCAGTCCGTCCAGCCCTCTCTTTCTTGCTTAATCTGTGTCACCTGGTCATAGAATTCTATTAAGCCAGTCAGGCAAGATTTACCCTCCCTGAACCCATGTTGTCGATTTGTCACGAAAGTCCCTTCTCTCCAGATGTGCTTACCAGGTTTTTTCTCACGATCTTCTCCATCACCTTGCATGGTATACAAGTCAAGGATACTGGCCTGTAGTTCAGTGCCTCTTGCCTGTCGCCCTTTTTGTATATTGGGACCACATTCACCGTCTTCCATATTTCTGGTAGGTCTCCTGTCTCCAGTGACTTACTATACACTATGGAGAGTGGCAAGCAAAGTGCCTCTGCACACTCTTTCAGTACCCATGGCGAGATCCCGTCTGGACCAACAGCCTTTCTAACATCCAGATCCAGCAGGTGTCTCTTGACCACCTCTCTCGTAATTTCAAACTCTTCCAAGGCCTGGTTTACGTCCCTTTCTCCTAGCACAGGGACCTCACCTTGTTCTGTTGTGAAGACCTCTTGGAACCTCTTGTTGAGTTCATCACACACCTCTTTGTCATTCTTTGTATACCTGTCCTCGCCTGTTCTAAGTTTCACTACCTGTTTTTTCACTGTTGTTTTCCTTCTGATGTGACTGTTGAGTAGCTTTGGTTCGGTCTTGGCTTTGTTTGCTATATCATTTTCATAACTTTTCTCTGCTTCTCTTCTCACCCTGACGTACTCATTCCTGGTTCTCTGGTATCTCTCTCTGCTGTCTGGTGTTCTGTTATTCCAGAAGTTCCTCCACTGCTCTTTTGTTCAGTTTCTTTGCTTCCATACATGCCCTATTATATCATGGATTCTTCTTTTGTTTCTCGGATTTTTCCTTTTGGGCCGGGATGTATCTGTTTACTGCCTCCTGACACTTTTGGGTGACATAGTCCATCATATCTTGCACAGACTTAGCTCTGAGGTCTGTGTCCCAAGGTATTTTCCTTAGGAAGCTTCTCATCTCCTCATAATTTCCCTTTCGGTATGCCAGCCTTTTGTTTCCTAGTTCTTTTTCATGTGATGTTATTTCTGTGTGCAGGTTTGGGACCAGCCCCTCAATTATTTTCCACCTGTAAATTATTATGTATCTCTCCCGCCTGCACTCAAGAGAGTACAGATTTAGGCTCTTTAGTCGGTCCCAGTAATTTAGATGTTTTACCGAGTGGATTCTAGCAGCAAAGGATCTCTGCACGCTCTCCAAGTCAGCAATTTCTCCAGCTTTGAAAGGGTCTGTCATTGTGCAGCAGTACTCCACTCTAGAGAGCACAAGCATTTTGAAAAGTATCATCATCGGTATAGCATCTCTAGTGTGAAAAGTTCTTGTTATCCAACCTGTCATTTTTCTTGCAGTTGTGACGGCTACTTTATTGTGTTCTTTAAAGGTGTTCTTTGTAAAGTGTGTTCTTTGTGTACTCATGTCTTCCGACATGAGTACACCCAGATCCTTTACATTGCCTGAGTTTTGTACGTGGTTTTTGTTTTTATATTTTCATTTTTTCCGTAGCGCATGAGCTGGAACTTATCTTCGTTAAACACCATATTATTTTCTGTAGCCCATAGAAAGACCTGATCTACATCTGATTGGAGGTTTGCCGTGTCCTCTATGTTGCCTTACTCTCGTGAAAATCTCAGGTAGCCTAGAGTGGATTGAAATTAGTGGAGCTATCCAGGTAGCTAGTCAAGGAGATAGTGTGGACACCTTCATGAGAAAACTAGATAGTTTTCTACAAGAAGTGCCAGGCCAGCCAGGCTGTGATGGATATGTAGTCCTGAGGGCCGCTGCTGCAAGCAACAGCCTGTTGAATCAAGCTCTCACAAGTCAAGCCTGACCCTGGGCTGGGTTTGGGGAGTAGAAGAACTCCCAGAACCCCATCCAGGTACTAAGGATCCACCAGACAGAGGTTTTCATTACATTCAATACTGGCTTTCTTGAAGGAGAACCTTGGTAGCTCCCTGAAGCTCTCTTGAGATGGCTCCCCATTACTGGGTCACATCAATTGCTGGAGTCCCGTTTTTCCTACCAGAGACCAGAGCTAGAACCTTAGAAGCAGAGAGATAAGTTCCACTTATTTAGTCACACTGGTCACACTCTAGGAAAACATCCTGAAAATTGGTGAAGCTTTATAGACAACTACAAGATTCATAGAAAATAAATCATCAAAACAGCCAAACAACTCTACAAACTACTGTATTCCTTCCAAGCAACTGATTCACCCAAAAGTAGCTAGAACCCATTTGTTCAGATTGCAGCCACCATGTGAGCCACAGCCACCAGCCAGCTTCAAGGTCAGTCCTGTCGCTGATGTGGTCGATTGCTGGGCTGTGCTGCCGGGACACCGTCCTACTGCCTCTCAGCTAAGTATCAGCCTTTCTTCGGGACTTTGTCCTGCGAGAACCATTTGCTCAGGTTTTGTACCTTTATATTGGCATTTGCTTCACAAGTGTGTGTTCATCCCAGCTCTGTTGTGTGGACTTGGCTTGTTTTGCATGGCCTCAGGGTTCCCTTCTCTGGGTGCTCATTTAGCACTGCTCCTGCACTGACAGTAATTTCTTTAGTGTGTTTCAATAGTTTGCCCCTGAAAAGCCTGGCCTCTTGTGCTGTCAGAGCTCTGGACAGCACAAGAATTGTTGACGCCTCTGTGTAGATCCTTGGTTGGAGATGTCCTATTTGGGTTGGGTTTCTCCTGTCTCTGAGCGTGCTTACCAGACAGTTGTCGCTTTAAGGGCAAGGATTTTCTCAGTAGTAAGGGTGGGGGTCATGGCGTGATGCTCAATTGGATGCTCATGGAGTTGGCCTCGATGGAATTTATTTTGAGGACCCAGATTTCGAAACGATAGTGTATTTTGGGTATTAATACCCAAAAGGGGTGTATCAGAGGGTATTTTGCCACGGGGCAACTGTTTTCTTAACCCACTTTGATGTATGAGTTTGATAACTAGACCGTTCTCCCCGGGGTTCAAGTCTGTCGGCTGTTCGGTGCTTTGGACTCTTCTTATTTATGGAGATTTCCGTTGTCCTTCGTTTTGCTATCTGTGTGGGGTTGGTGCTTCCTGTGAAATTCGTACTGAACCTCATTTGAATATGTACCAACCTCAGCTTATTGCCCACATTATAAGGTTCTGGATTCATCCTGGCTGGCTGACAACTCTCTATTTTCTTTGGGAGTTAGGCATGAGTTCTATCAGATTCGAATTCTTGACTGGTGGGAAGAGTGTCCATCTTTCAGGTGTTTTTGAGCTTCTTATTCTCTGCTCGAGGACTGTCTGTTTCCTCCGGCCATCCCCCAAAGATGTTGGAAAGTGGCAGCTCCATAAGCAGTCGTCTGTGCATTCTTTGTTGATATATAACAAGGCTCGTACATGCCAATGGACGTGTATTTTTGGGCTGTAATGGAGTCTTTGCAGACATGCAAAGGCATGGATTCATTTGGTTCAGTAATGGGTGTGGAGGTCTTGTTGCCTGCAGTGCCAGCTTTGATGCCTTGCCCAAGTTGTTCACCCTATATCCTTCGGGAGACAGTGGCATCATTTTACTTAGCTTGTATCATCTGCTGGCAGACTGTGATTGCCCAGTCATTAGGTTCGGTCTGGTTCGTAATTCTTTTGTCCATCTCCACTTTTTTTTTGCCTCTCCTCTTTCCTGATGACGCAGTTACTCAGTTTCTTTCAGCTGCTGCTGCTGCCATCTGTTGTTCCTATCATTGTGCATCAGGGTTCTGTCCCTGCCTTTTGGAAGCTGTCTGGTAGGATTGGATCCTCACTTGTTTGGTCAGGGAGGTCCGTAGTGGAGTCGGAATCAAAAGTGCTCGAAGAACACCAGGGTTGAATGTAATAGGATCCTCTTTTTAATGGATCCCTGGTGGCTTCCTGACATACTCCCTGCCAGGTCCATTAGTTCGTTTCCATCAGCTGAGAACTGACTGTGGAGCCAGCTGCTGCAAGGAGCCCCGGGCTGTCTAGTGACGGCTATTGGTGCTAACAGTTCAAGCTAGTTTTAAGTAAAACAATTGTTTGGAATGGATAGTTTGCAGTCGTTTGGCCATTTTAATGCTTTTTTATCTACGAGCCTTGCAGTTGTCTGTAAAGCTTCGCTGACTTTCTGGATGCTTACCTGGTGAGTGGTGGTGATAATACCTGCGCTGTGCACCTTTGTGCGGGAAGCCAGGTTCTGGCTCTATTTCCCAATGGGCCAAATTGGACCCATTGATGGCTCCCCTACTACCGGGTCACACATCTCATAGCAAGTTCAAGTTAAAGTATGTTTATTGAGACAAGAAAAAATACATCTCAAAGGGATAGACATCTCATAGCTTCAGGATCTATTGGGGGCTTGACCAGAAAGAGCTATTTCATTACATTCAATACAATGTTCTAGTAGTCAATGAGTTATGTTAATGTTTTTGTCACACTGTTGTTAGATAATAAAGTTTAGTCTGCTTAGTGTGTCTCGGTATTGTATTTCTCTTCTTCTTTTCTCCTTACATTTGTTTGAGACCATTTTTGTTCCTCCTATAGAATTCAGGAGCCAAACGATTTCTCTAAGATTCCTTCATTAACCATGTCATTGTTAGGAATTAAATTTTTTTTATTTTATTTTCAGATTAGTCACTGCATCTCTTTTGGACAATTTTGGGAAATCTGGATCAGAAAATGTCTCCCCCAAAAGTGGTTTTTCAGCAGTCAAGACCACATTAGATTTTGTGGAATCTCCTAACATGTTTTAAAGACAGAAAAATGTTATATTGTATATTTGAATTTAAAGGATTCGTAGGTTTGTGTTTAAACTTCTTCACTGTTACTATTTTTTAAACGTAGCATTGATCATCAAACATCATTACTCCATTCCCACTTTCAAATGGTTGAGAAGCATGTGCACAGAGAAGATAGGAGAGCAATACTATGAATCAGAAGGCTAGAGATATGTGCATTGAAAAATGACACATTTGCTCAGCATACCATGCTGGAGTGCATCAGAGAATCGGCACCACCACATGGCAGCAAATCATTCACAGCAACATTTAGCCTCTACATAAAACAAGGTGTTAGGTTCATGTGTTGTGTACAAATGTGTCAAGCAAGCCTTGTTTCCTGCCACTCTTGCTGCTCTGTTATCATCATCATCACACCTCCCAACACTCCACCCATCTTTGTACTCTTCCTTTTCTTAGGTCCTCACATTAACTTGTATTATATGTTCTTTGCTACACAATCCTTTTGTTCAGCATGACTAAACCATCTTTGCACACATTCATCACTCGTACTATTGTAACAAATCTACCAGTTATAGCTAGTTCTCCCAGGTGTAACAAAAGCCTGGAGCTGCCAAGTGCTACACTAGGGGATACACAAGCTGTTACATTAAAAAAACAACTGGTGAGTACTGCTCTGAAGCACTCTCCCATAATTCCTATAGAAAGACTGTTCTCTCTCTGCTCTTGCAGAACTATAATTGGGTAGCAGCCTCAATCAGGGTGTGGTAAAATCACAGCCAATTGTCAGATGCATACATTGTTGCTGGTTGGTATTAGAACCTTGTTCAAACCAAACTCATCCCCAAGGATACCAGGAAGGAGTAATGATAGCTTTAGAAAGTTTAACAACATTTACAGAAATAGCAATAATGAACTGCAATATTCAAAATAAAAAAATTAATCTCGATATTGACTGAACTATGAGGTCTACTTTAATATGAATTTTCCCTGACTTCCGACCTGTTTCTGGTAGCCTGGTACATGAAGTTTGTACACAAGTTTTTTTTACTGAAGTTCCATTCTTAGTGAGTCACTCAAAAGCCTTTTCTCAGGCAGTACATAACTTCATCATGCACACATTAAATATCTCTAATATTACACGTCATCAAAATCATACAGATCAATGGAAGATTAAAACACAGCCTGGTCTCAAAATTTACCATCCACTTGCTGGACAAATATATATACTGTACCTATAAATGAATCTCATTTCTAGACAAATATATTTGCACACAATTGACATAATGAAATAACTTTTGATCTAACCCACATATAATGCTATACATAAATATGTACATTAAATGAAAAAATTCACGCAAGGTTTCTTGGATTAGTTGGCTATAAACTAGTGCCTTGTTAAGCTACACATGATTAAATTATGTTTATCACTCCAAATCTAATGTGCCACTACCACAATAATAAAATCACATTTGTACCAAGTCAGTCTTTTAAGTGTCGGGCTGTTAATTCCTGGCACCTGTTCTCATCACTGGCCCACGGATCTCTCTGCCAACTTCTGCCACGGTTGCACTGTGTCCTCTCATGTACTATATGCCTGTGAATCTCTACCCGAGATAACCACCATGTTCAAGGACTAATTGTAAAATGCTAATTTGAAATAGTTAGCATTGAATCACTGTTGCTGTCTGTTATTCAATATGTGCCAGCTCTCACCTGGCTGCTTGGGACTTCCAACACTGGCCCCAACTGATACTTTAATGGGCTGATCCTCACAGTCCCCCTCCCCCCCCCCAATTTCTGCTACACTAAATATAGGTTAGTTCATGACATATTTAGGTTATATTTCAATTACTTGCTGCTTCTGGTTCAGTCCTGACGAGCATCAGGTTGACGATATTCCTCCAGCAGTAGTGGAGTGACAGTTGACAATGTGGTCACTTTATAATTCTAGCGTGAAATGAAATGAGCTGCCTCGACCAATCTGTGCACTTTTCTTGCGAGACATCACTGTTTTGCTTTGTGCTGATAGGTACTCCGACAACATTGTCTTAACAATCATGACAACCTGGTGTCTTGAGCTTCTTAAAGCTGGTGCCAAAGCTGTCCTTGGCAGGAAAGTGTCCTCGTCTCCCTGAGTCTTCCTTACCACATAATTACCTCTTAAAATTGCAAACACATCCACACTTATATTGCCTAATTTTATTTAAAATATTCCAGCACAAATGATTAAAATAACAAATCAATGGCTATTGAACAGGAACAACTCTTGCACAGGAGAGACAAGACACTGTCGTTGTCTGTACCTCCTACTCCTCCATCTGGAATCTTGATCTTGGTTTACAGACTTCACTCTATGTATGTTCTGTGGCGTATTCATTCCTTTTTCAGTCTAGCCTAACACCACATGTGTACCTCAAATATTCAAATTCTCTTGCTCTAACTTAGAATTTGTTTACATACATGCTTCAACAGTGTTTACACAAGTACAATAATGGTAAGCCCTATCATTTTCATGAAATAATGCTGTAACTCTTCTTGTTCTTAGCTAAGGCTTTCATTGTATCAACCCCTTTCCTTCAGTGACTTGCTCTGCTTTCATCGTAGACAAGTTACTCTTGTCAGTTAAAATACATGAGGTGTAATAGACAACTATTTCTAGTCATCTTTTTTATCATGATCATTTTCCTTCTCATCACATGTATTTTATGTCTTCCCTCTCACTTCAACAAAATTTGCAACGAATGTAAATAAATATATCTAATCATCAATCTGTTAAATGAATTGCATCATATACATAATCAGATTCACTGTGGATTAACAGGTATACTTACAAGGCTGTTTCTTATTTATTAATGTTTATTTTATTCAATATGCTTTATGTACAATAATTCATTTTTGCCACTGCAACTTTATTTGAATGTAGATGTGATATTCATGAAACCAAATTCCATGAAAGTGTACAGATCTTTTTTTGTATATATTTTGTAGGGCATATGTGTATCTGCTTTGGTATTTAAGTTTATGGTTTTGTAGTGTATTGTAATGTATTTTTAAGTTTTATGGTTTTGTAAAGATAAAATTACAAATTAGTTCCGTTATCCAATATGGGATAACTTTGTAACTGCACTGATCTCTCTTGGATTACCTAATGTAACTTTCTTTTAACTTGGTGTACTTAATTAAATTAATTAAATTACCCTATGAATTTAATCATTCTTTTTAGTTGGGTAATAGTGTGGATGGTTGCTGCTGTGGAAAGGTGAAAAGATCTTTCCATGATCTTTTCGGACCACCTCCATGCACAAAATATATTGGCCTTACTGATGATCTACACATGCATAAACATCTTGTTCAATTGGTAGATTTGCACATTACCTTTAATCCCATCGAACTGGTTCAAACATTGTTCAGTCCCCTTGTAAGATTGCTGCCCTTGAGGACCAGTAGCGGCAGTCACAGTGGGACGAGTAGCTGCAGTAGCAGCTTCCAACGTGAAAATAAAGCCAACAAGGATATTGTGGAGGTGCTCAGGTGCATGAGAGAGTGGGTAAGAATTCAAGGTCACCTATAGTGACCTTAAATCCATGTGTAAAGAACTCTTCCATGCAAATCAACTGGGAGAAATATGCAAAAATATTTTGAAAACTAATCTATTAATGAAGACATTAATGTGTATTAGGCACTTGGATGCAAATGTGAGACATTGGTGAAATACTTTGAAAGGTTCCTGGACTTGTAGTGGAATAGAGAAATATATATATACAAACTGAACTTTGTCAATACAGTATATATATATATATATATATATATATATATATATATATATATATATATATATATATATATATATATATATATATATAATATATATGTCGTACCTAGTAGCCAGAACGCACTTTTTGGCCTACTATGCAAGGCCCGATTTGCCGAATAAGCCAAGATTTTCTGAATTAATATATTTTCTCTATTTTTTTTCTTATGAAATGATAAAGCTACCCATTTCATTATGTATGAGGTCAATTTTTTTTATTGGAGTTAAAATTAATGTAGATATATGACCGAACCTAACCAACCCTACCTAACCTAACCTAACCTATCTTTATAGGTTAGGTTGGGTTAGGTAGCCGAAAAAGTTAGGTTAGGTAGTCGAAAAACAGTTAATTCATGAAAACTTGGCTTATTAGGCAAATCTGGCCTTGCATAGTAGGCTGAGAAGTGCGTTCTGGCTACTAGGTACAACATATATATATATATATATATATATATATATGTCGTACCTAATAGCCAGAACGCACTACTCAGCCTACTATTCAAGGCCCGATTTGCCTAATAAGCCAAGTTTTCATGAATTAATGTTTTTTCGTCTACCTAACCTACCTAACCTAACCTAACCTAGCTTTTTTTGGCTACCTAACCTAACCTTACCTATAAATATAGGTTAGGTTAGGTTAGGTAGGGTTGGTTAGGTTCGGTCATATATCTACGTTAATTTTAACTCCAATAAAAAAAAATTGACCTCATACATAGAGAAAAGGGTTGCTTTATCATTTCATAAGAAAAAAATTAGAAAAAATATACTAATTCAGGAAAACTTGGCTTATTAGGCAAATCGGGCCTTGAATAGTAGGCTGAGAAGTGAGTTCTGGCTACTAGGTACGACATATATATATATATATATATATATATATATATGTCGTACCTAATAGCCAGAACGCACTTCTCAGCCTACTATGCAAGGCCCGATTTGCCTAATAAGCCAAATTTTCCTGAATTAATATATTTTTTCAAATTTTTTTCTTATGAAATGATAAAGCTACCCATTTCATTATGTATGAGGTCAATTTTTTTTTATTGGAGTTAAAATTAATGTAGATATATGACCGAACCTAACCAACCCTACCTAACCTAACCTAACCTCTCTCTATCGGTTAGGTTAGGTTAGGTAGCAGAAAAAGTTAGGTTAGGTTAGGTTAGGTAGGTTAAGTAGTCGAAAAAACATTAATTCATGAAAACTTGGCTTATTAGGCAAATTGGGCCATGCATAGTTGGCTGAGAATTGCGTTCTGGCTATTAGGTACGACATATATATAATATATATATATATATATATATATATATATATATATATATATATATATATATATATATATATATATATATATATATATATATATATATATATATATATATATATATATATATATATATATATATATAATACTTTAAATTCATAAGTAACTAAGCTATACATTCTTTGCCGAACATTTATTTATTTTATATATGCAAGAGTTCTTACATTCTTGTACAGCCACTAGTACGTGTAGCGTTTCGGGCAAGTCCTTAATCCTATGGTCCCTGGAATACAACCCCCACGAAGAATCGTTTAATAGCCAGGTACCCATTTTACTGTGTGATTAAACAGAGGCTGCAGTTAAAGATTTGCACCCAGTAAATCCTCTCTAGCCAGGATACGAACCCAGGAGAAAGTGCTTGCGGAACGCAAGGAGAAAGTGCTTGCCACTACGCCATGGAGACTGTTGAAGTTACATTATATACAAAGATATTCTGACTGTCACAAAAGTGAAAACTGAACCCATGGGATGCTGTCTAATATATCTAGTGTAAATACTAGATATATTAGTTGTGCGTAGTGTAAACACTAATATAAAGTATTTGCTCAGAGTTTGCAGCACTTTTATCATCTTTTATAACTTGGTTAGTCTGATATTTTAGAGGTCCTACAGTGTCTTCTGTTTTGGTTTTACTACTCGGGTATAAGAACTTCTTGGTTCTACTTACGTAGAATAACTTTGAATCTTTTGTTGTTTTGAGCAAGTTTTCTTTCATAGTTTCGTTTGGTTGATCTGATTTCCTGGGTGGCATCAAGCTCTTCTGTACCAGCCCGTCCTCCAAACAAAGATCCAAAAGTGATTCCATGCACCTGCCAAACCCCCTGTTTATGAATGAAAAGCGGTTTACACATGACTCACAGCTGCTGACATTCGAACATATCCGGAACAAGTGCTTCAGTGCCGAATTTTGTTCGAACCACAACGCTGTAAATGCTTCGCCCACGTACTACAAATACAAATAATCGCCAACAGAACCTAAACACCTGACCTAACCTAACCTATGCCTATTTATACACAATATGGTAATATATTATAATATTAATTTATACTTGAGAAAATTCCCGTTCTGAATGAACAGCATGTTAAAATTTATGAATGCGTCTGTGGGGTTGACCGCTGAATGTAATGGACTTGAGTCGAGGATGATATATATATATATATATATATATATATATATATATATATATATATTGCAGAATCGGGAATCGCAGAAAATTATTAAATACAGAGGTCTAGCACACTGCTACAGCTTTGTTCCGATCGGCTCGGAGACCCTCGGTTCGTGGGGAAAATGTGCATTGAAGTTCCTGAAGGAATTGGGGGACAAATTGATCAGCGCTACAAAAGACCAGAGAGCAAAAAGTTTCTTGTTCCAGCGCCACAGTGTTGCGATTCAGAGGGGAAATGCCTGTTGCGTCTTGGGCACTAGTCCAACTTCAGAGGAATTCGAAGAAGTGTTTGACTTGCAACAATGATCGAACCCGTCTGTGACATTCATCAATGTTTCCCATTGTTGTGTTTTTCAAGAGATCCATAACCTTTAAGCACCTTTTTGCATTATTATTTTTGTATCAACCCATGTATATCTTGTAACCATCAAATGCATAATAAAGCACAAAAAATTAAAAAGGAAGGGGGTGGTAGGAGAAAAGCACACAGAAACTGTATTGGAGGGGATCTAAACATTCCCTCTAATGCGTTATGCGTGGTTTCCTCCGAGGCTATGGGTCCCCCTTCTTCCAGCTAGAGGTGGTACTCCCTTCCATTGTTTTTAAAAAAAAAAATATATATATATACCTGACACCCTGAGTGATGTAGCGGGGATACAGGACCCCCACTACACGGAATGTGACACGAAATGGGGTGCCATGACAGACCCAGCACTCAGACCAGCCATGCCGAAAGCCAAGAAACAATCCAGTTGGGACAGCCCCATTGTAGACAAAGAAGCCACAGCTTTGCTGGAGGCAGCAACAACCCCCAGTGATCGTGCACGCCTCACAGCTGTGCAGGCTCCCCATGCAGGGGACTTCCTTCTGGCAGTCCCTATGTCTGCGACAGGCACACGTCTTGATCCGCAGGAGCTCCGTATTGCAGTCGCTCTCCGCCTTGCTGCCCCTATCCACACTGTTCACAGGTGTATTTGCGGCGAGGCAGATGCTGACGAATATGGATTGCATGGCCTGCACTGTGGAAAATCGGGTGGTTGGCACACTAGACACGACGAAGTCAACGACATCATTAAAAGAAGCCTTGCCTCTGCTCAGTGTCCAGCGGGGAGAGAGCCCCGCAACCTACTGAACCGTGACTCTGTTAGCTTTGCCGGCCGACCAGACGGAATCACACTGCGTCCGTGGAAGGGTGGCAGGCAGTTAGCATGGGACTATACTTGCGTATCCACCCTGGCAACGACATACATCACCCTCTCTGCCGGCACGGCAGGAGCCGCAGCGACACACAGAGAAAAACAAAAGTCAGTCAAGTACAGGCAATTAGATCAAAGGTACAATTTCGTTCCAATAGGGTCTGAGACCCTAGGCCCATGGGGTGAGAGTGCAAGAAGGTTTCTTAAGGATCTTGGTTCCAAGCTCATTGACACCACAAGAGACCCTAGAGCAGCAAGTTTTCTCTTTCAGCGCCTCAGTGTCGCGATCCAGAGGGGAAATGCCCGCTGCATCCTCGGTTCCTGCCCGGCGTCGGAGGAGTTCGAGGAAATCTACAGCCTCTAGGAAGCGAACTTTTTCTTGTGTCCTCTTAATGTTCATTTTTTGTATAAAATCAGATATGTAACTGTATAACCTTGCATAATAAAGTGTACATCATAATAAAAAAAAAAGGGGGTGGTAGGAGAAGTGAACACTCTTTCGTATTCAGAGTTAAATGTCAAGTTTTTCCCTGAGTGCTCTGTGTTCCCTTCTCTGAGGCTGTGGGTCCCTATAATTACACCAGTGGTGGTACCCCCCTATATATATATATATATATATATTTTATATATATATATATATATATATATATATATATATATATTTTATATATATATATATATATATATTTTATATATATATATATATATATTTTATATATATATATATATGTCGTACCTAATAGCCAGAACGTACTTATCAGCCTACTATTCAAGTCCCGATTTGCCTAATAAGCCAAGTTTTCATGAATTAATGTTTTTTCGACTACCTAACCTACCTAACCTAACCTAACCTAACTTTTTCTGCTACCTAACCGAACCTAACCTATGAAGATAGGTTAGGTAGGGTTGGTTAGGTTCGGTCATATATCTACGTTAATTTTAACTCCATTAAAAAAAAATTGACCTCATACATAATGAAATGGGTAGCTTTATCATTTCGTAAGAAAAAAACTAGAGAAAACATATTAATTCATGAAAACTTGGCTTATTAGGCAAATCGGGCCTTGCATTGTAGGCTGATAAGTGCGTTCTGGCTACTAGGTACGACATATATATATATATATAATATATATAATGTCGTACCTAGTAGCCAGAATGCACTTCTCTGCCTACTATGCAAGGCCCAATTTGCCTAATAAGCCAAGTTTTCCTGAATTAATATATTTTCTCTAATTTTTTTCTTATGAAATGATAAAGCTACCCAGTTAATTATGTATGAGGTCAATTTTTTTTTTATTAGTTAAAATTAACGTAGATATATGACCGAACCTAACCAACCCTACCTAACCTAACCCATCTTTATAGGTTAGGTTAGGTAGCCGAAAAGTTAGGTTAGGTAGTCGAAAAACAATTAATTCATAAAAACTTGGTTTATTAGGCAAATTGGGCCTTACATAGTAGGCTGAGAAGTGAGTTCTGGCTACTAGGTACGACATATATATATATATATATATTATAATATATATATACTGTATATATCCACTCTTCCTGTTAGGCTCGGTGGCTTGGGTGTCCGCACTGCTTCCCAAATTGCTGTCCCCAGCCTTCCTGTCTTCCTCCTCAGCATCAGATGACCTGGTTAAGGAAATTCTACCTGACACCCTGAGTGATGTAGCAGGGATACAGGACCCCCACTACACGGAATGCGACACGAAATGGGGTGCCATGGCAGACCCAGCACTAAGACCAGCCATGCCGAAAGCCAAGAAACAATCCAGCTGGGACAGCCCTATTGTAGACAAAGAAGCCACAGCTTTGCTGGAGGCAGCAACAACCCCCAGTGATCGTGCACGCCTCACAGCTGTGCAGGCTCCCCATGCAGGGGACTTCCTTTTGGCAGTCCCTATGTCTGCGACAGGCACACGTCTTGATCCGCAGGAGCTCCGTATTGCAGTCGCTCTCCGTCTTGCTGCCCCTATCCACATTGTTCATAGGTGTATTTGTGGCGAGGCAGATGCTGACGAATATGGACTGCATGGCCTGCACTGTGGAAAATCTGGTGGTTGGCACACTAGACACGACGAAGTCATTGACATTATTAAAAGAAGCCTTGCCTCTGCTCAGTGTCCAGCGGAGAGAGAGCCCCGCAACCTCTGAACCGTGACTCTGTTAGCTTTGCCGGCCGACCAGACGGAATCACACTGCGACCGTGGAAGGGTGGCAGACAGTTGGCATGGGACTATACTTGTGTATCCACCCTGGCAACCACATACATGAACCTCTCTGCCGGCACAGCAGGAGCCGCGGCGACACGGAGAGAAAGAGACAAGTCAGCCAAGTACAGGCAATTAGATCATCGGTACAACTTCGTTCCAATAGGGTCTGAGACCCTAGGCCCATGGGGAGAGAGTGCAAGAAGGTTTCTTAAGGATCTTGGTTCCAAGCTCATTGACACCACAAGAGACCCTAGAGCAGCAAGTTTTCTCTTTCAGCGCCTCAGTGTCGCGATCCAGAGGGGGAATGCTCGCTGCACCCTTGGTTCCTGCCCGGCGTCGGAGGAGTTCGAGGAAATCTACAGCCTCT
>NC_091185.1:7690478-7840478 GCF_040958095.1 Procambarus clarkii
ATATATATATAATATATATATATATATTATATATATATATATATATATATATATATATATATATATATATATATATATATATATATATATATATATATATATATATATATATATGTCGTACCTAGTAGCCAGAACGCACTTCTTGGCCTACTATTCAAGGCCCAATTTGCCTAATAAGCCAAGTTTTCCTGAATTAATATATTTTCTCAAATTTTTTTCTTATGAAATGATAAAGCTACCCATTTCATTATGTATGAGGTCAATTTTTTTTTATTAGTTAAATAGAGTTAAAATTAACGTAGATATATGATTTATTAGTTATATAGAGTTAAAATTAACGTAGATATATGACCGAACCTAACCAACCCTACCTAACCTAACCTAACCTAACCTATCTTTATAGGTTAGGTTTGGTTAGGTAGCCGAAAAAGTTAGGTTAGGTTAGGTAGTCGAAAAACAATTAATTCATGAAAACTTGGCTTATTAGGCAAATCGGGCCTTGCATAGTAGGCTGAGAAGTGCGTTCTGGCTACTAGGTACGACATATATATCAACCCGTTCTCGCAAATTTAATAAGTCAATATTGACTTATTAAATATGTGCATAGGTGACATACTTAACAATAGATACCCTTAAAAAGATTCATAGAAAACACCGACCTTACCTAACCTTGTTAGTATCTTAAGATAAGCATCTTATTGCTTCGTAATTACAATTATTACCTAACCTATAATAGGTATAGGTTAAGTAATAATTGTAATTACGAAGCAATAAGATGGTTATCTTAAGATACTAACAAGGTTAGGTAAGGTCGGTGTTTTCTATGAATCTTTTTAAGGGTATCTATTATGTTTAGTATATCACCTATGCACGTAGTTAATAAGTCAATATTGACTTTACGAATTTGCGAGAACGGGTTGTATATATATATATATATATATATATATATATATTTTTTTTTTTTTTTTTTTTTTTTTTTTACAATAGGGAAGGGAGTACCACCTCTGGCTGGAAGAAGGGGGACCCATAGCCTCGGAGGAAACCACACATAACGCATTGGAGGGAATGTGGGTCCCCTCCAATACAGTTTCTGTGTGCTTTTCTCCTACCACCCCCTTCCCTTTTTTTTTTTTTTTCCTTTATTGTGTATTTAAAGGTTACAAAACATACAAGACAAATGCCTAAAGGTTATGGATCTCTTGAAGCTCCTCCGCTTCTGGACAGGAACCGAGGACGCAGCAAGCATTTCCCCTCTGGATCGCCACACTGAGACGCTGAAATAAAAAACTGGAAGCCCTTGGGTCTCTGGTGACGTCAATGAGCTTGGACCCCAATTCCTTGAGAAATCCCAAGGCACTCTTGCCCCAGGGGCCATGCGTCTCAGACGCTATGGGAACAAAGAGGTATTGACCTTCCAGTCGCCTGTACTTGAGTGATTTTGCTGTTTCCCTGTGGTTGGCCGCCCCACCTGCTTGATCAGCTCCGAAGTGTACATAGGTGTCAGCCAGGGTGGATACACATGTGTAGTCCCACACCAACTGTCTACCCTCCTTCCATGAGTATATGGTGATGCCATCAGGGCGAAGTGCTGGGAAATCCGGGTTTTGGACCCCTAGGATGCGAGGTTCTCTCTCCGCTGGGCACCCAGCTGAGACGAGGCTTCTCTTGATGATGTCATTGACCTCGTTGTGTCTTGCATGCCAGCCCTTTGTGCTTCCGCAATGCAACCCATGCAGTCCGTATTGGTCTGCTTCCACCCTGTTGCAAATACACTTGTATTCAGTGTGAATTGGGGCACCAAGGCGGAGGGCCACTGCTACACGAAGGGATTCTGGATCTAGGCGCGTGCCCATTGCAGACATGGGTACTGCCAGGAGGAAGTCTCCTGCATGGGGGGCAAGCACTGCTCTGAGGCGGGCTTTCTCCTTGTCTGATGTTGCGACGCTTAGCATGGCATCAGCTACTTTTTCCACTAGAGGGTGGTCCCAGCCGGACTGTTTGTGTTGTTTTGTTGGCTCTATAATGGTTGCTGTAACAGTCGTGATCTATCTTATCCGCTCTCGACTATTTATCCGTGTGTGTGTGTGTGTGTGTGTGTGTGTGTCTCATATAATATATATATATATATATATATATATATATATATATATATATATATATATATATATATATATATATATATATATATATATATATTATATGAGACACACACACACACACACACGGATAAATAGTCGAGAGCGGATAAGATAGATCACGACTGTTGATAGTAGGTGACTTCAACTTGAAATCCATAGACTGGGAAGCATATGAAGCTAAAACAGAAGATTTTTGGACCTGTAAATTTGTAGACCTCATCCTGGAAACATTCTTGTATCAACATGTTAAACAAGCTACGAGGATGAGGGAAGGGGACGTTCCCTGCATGCTAGATTTGATATTTACCAGGAAGGAGGAAGAGATATTTGACATTCAGTACCTTCCTCCCTTGGGTAAAAGTGACCATGTCTTTTTGGGAATAAAGTATGCAATGCGTTATAAGCTGGAAGAAAATAAGGAGGTTGAAGCAGTTGAAAAACCAGATTTCAGGAGAGGACATTATGGTGACCTTAGAAATTTTTTTTAGTGAGTATAATTGGACAGACTTGATGCTAGGCAAGGAAGTGAATGAGATGTATGTCAAGTTTTGTGAAATATATGATAAAGGCACAAAAAAATTTATACCAAAACAGAGATGCAGAACTAGGAAACAGGATTGGTTCAATAGAAATTGCGAGAGGGCTAGAGACCAAAAAGAGACAAAAATGGAATCAATACAGGAAGAGGCCGAACCCCCAAACATGCCAGCGATACAAAGATGCGAGAAACAACTACACGGCAGTGAGGAGAGAGGCAGAAAGAAATTTTGAAAAAGGGATTGCAGACAAATGTAAAACAGAACCAGGTCTATTCTATAAATTCATAAACAACAAATTGCAGGTAAAGGATAATATTCAGAGGTTGAAAATGGGAAATAGATTCACGGAAGATGAAAAGGAAATGTGTGAAACACTGAACGAAAAGTTCCAAAGTGTGTTTGTACAAAATGAAATCTTTAGGGAACCAGATACAATAAGAATTCCAGAGAACAACATAGAGCACATAGAGGTGTCTAGAGACGAAGTGGAAAAAATGCTCAAGGAGCTCGGTAAGAACAAAGCAGCTGGCCCAGATGGCGTTTCACCATGGGTTCTGAGAGAATGTGCATCTGAGCTCAGCATTCCACTTCACCTGATCTTTCAGGCATCCCTGTGTACTGGAATCGTAGCAGACGTGTGGAAACAGGCTAACATAGTTCCAATCTACAAAAGTGGCAGCAGGGAAGACCCCCCTCAATTATAGACCTGTATCATTGATAAGTGTAATAGTGAAAGTATTGGAAAAACTAATCAAAACTAAATGGGTAGAACACCTAGAGAGAAATGATATAATATCAGACAGACAGTATGGTTTTCGATCTGGAAGATCCTGTGTATCGAATTTACTCAGTTTCTATGATCGAGCCACAGAGATATTACAGGAAAGAGATGGTTGGGTTGACTGCATCTATCTGGACCTAAAAAAGGCTTTCGACAGAGTTCCACATAAGAGGTTGTTCTGGAAACTGGAAAATATTGGAGGGGTGACAGGTAAGCTTCTATCATGGATGAAAAATTTTCTGACTGATAGAAAAATGAGGGCAGTAATCAGAGGCAATGTATCGGAATGGAGAAATGTCACAAGTGGAGTACCACAGGGTTTAGTTCTTGCACCAGTGATGTTTATTGTCTACATAAATGATCTACCAGTTGGTATACAGAATTATATGAACATGTTTGCTGATGATGCTAAGATAATAGGAAGGATAAGAAATTTAGATGATTGTCATGCCCTTCAAGAAGACCTGGACAAAATAAGTAGATGGAGCACCACTTGGCAAATGGAATTTAATGTTAATAAATGTCATGTTATGGAATGTGGAATAGGAGAACATAGACCCCACACAACCTATATATTATGTGAGAAATCTTTAAAGAATTCTGATAAAGAAAGATCTAGAGGTGGTTCTAGATAGAAAACTATCACCTGAGGACCACATAAAGAATATTGTGCAAGGAGCCTATGCTATGCTTTCTAACTTCAGAATTGCATTTAAATACATGGATGGCGATATACTAAAGAAATTGTTCATGACTTTTGTTAGGCCAAAGCTAGAATATGCAGCTGTTGTGTGGTGCCCATATCTTAAGAAGCACATCAACAAACTGGAAAAGGTGCAAAGACATGCTACTAAGTGGCTCCCAGAACTGAAGGGTAAGAGCTACGAGGAGAGGTTAGAAGCATTAAATATGCCAAAACTAGAAGACAGAAGAAAAAGAGGTGATATGATCACTACATACAAAATAGTAACAGGAATTGATAAAATCGACAGGGAAGATTTCCTGAGACCTGGCACTTCAAGAACAAGAGGTCATAGATTTAAACTAGCTAAACACAGATGCCGAAGAAATATAAGAAAATTCACCTTCGCAAATAGAGTGGTAGACGGTTGGAACAAGTTAAGTGAGAAGGTGGTGGAGGCCAAGACCGTCAGTAGTTTCAAAGCGTTATATGACAAAGAGTGCTGGGAAGACGGGACACCACGAGCGTAGCTCTCATTCTGTAACTACACTTAGGTAATTACACACACACACACACACACACACACACACACACACACACACACACACACACACACACACACACACACACACACACACACACACACACACACACACTCACTCACACACTCACACACTCACACACTCACACACTCACACACTCACACACTCACACACACACACTCACATACTCACACTCTCTCTCTCTCTCTCTCTCTCTCTCTCTCTCTCTCTCTCTCTCTCTCTCTCTCTCTCTCTCTCTCTCTCTCTCTCTCTCTCTCTCTCTCTCCTCGCTCCCTTTCTTTTTATTCTCCTTTTAGGTACATTTTTGAACACGTTCAGTGATGACTTTTTTCAAATTTTCCCATGATGCTTCCATGGGACACCTATTAGCTCCCTCCAAGAGGTTTTTCCAATTACTTTCTTCTTTGATAATCACTGTGAGGGTAATCTTGAAAAGCATCATCTTGGACCTGCACTTGAGTTTCTATAATTGTATTCCATCTTGGAACATTTTGAGCCTTTTGAAAAGCAGTGAGTTTTTGCCCTACCTAAATTTAATTGATCATGCCCCTCTTGGTAATGTTAGCACAGGATCTACAATGATATTTCCTCAAGTGACCTCTAACACATTGTGTAAGAGAGAGGTCGTGTACCAGGTCAAGAAATTTTTATCTTTCTGCTTATGTTAGATTACTCAGTCTATTGTTTCGTGGTTGAAGTCCCTCATTATGAGGTTTGGGTTTCTGATGCAGTACATCATGCAGATGTGCAACTTCCTCTGCTGTTGCTGTGTCAGCCCTATAGCATATTCCATTGTCAGTTAGCTACCATTCTGAGCTAACATGATGTACTATACACATACTGAGGATCCATTGGTGTTCAATTCCTCATTGTTGGTTGCATTCACGTCCTCTCTCTACATGCAGCATTTCACCACTTCTTCTTCTGTCGTTTCTGAATGGTTGATGGTATCCAGGACGATGAAATTCCACTTCAATTATGCCCTATCTTCCTCGTGTTTCACACATGAAACAGCATCCGAATAAATTCTAACAAGCCAAAAGGTGTTGTAATTGCAGTTTTGGGGATGTCCATTGGTTCCACCAGGATTTGGCAAAATGCTTACACCAAATCTATTTTTGAGAATGTTGTTGCACCATACAGTTTGTTAGAAAAATCCTGAATATGTGGGCTTGGGTAACAGTCTGGCAGTACTTATTCAGGGCTCTTTAGTCCTTACCTGCAATGATTTAGTCCCAAACCTGCAATGATAATAGCAGTAATCTTCGTTGGAGTTGGGCATAAAGGACAAGCTATGGGACCTGTTAGAGGTTCTGAATAGCACGGAGGTATTGGTTGTTCATTTGTGTTGAGTGGTTAGGGACAGGGATGTTACCCGACCAGAGTTGTCTAACGCACCATGGATTTGGATTGCTATTCTCGCCAAGAACTCTGGTGTCACGTTGTCGCTCTGGGCAAGGAGGAGCATGCGACAGTGTGAGCAAAAGTGTCTTAAAAAACAACCCAGGGTAGGTAATTTTCAGGTGCTCCACTTGCCGTCCATAGCATGAACTGCATTTTCTGGAGCAACTGGGATGGTGTCCGATCTCCGAGGCTGCAAAATCTGTTGTTGATGAGGAGCAAATCACACTCCCAGTTTCAACATACCTTACCTGCAGCAAATCCAGGTGCGGTTGGCAGTGTCATGACCACAGCTCGTACCTCTTGAAGGATGTCAGGAGGTGTTTAAACTAGTCCGAACGTTGTACCAACGTCGTAATTTCGGTGTGTGTTTGGCGGGATAATGCCGCCAAGGTGTACTCGCCTGGTTGAGCTTTGGCTCCTTGGTCCCACCTCTCGACTGTCAATCAACTGGTGCACAGATTCCTGAGTCTATTGGGATATATCATACCTACATTTGAAATTGCGTATGAAGTCTGCTTTTCTGACCAGGGGGAGAAAGATACTGGCAGTATGGGGCGTTAAAGTTTATTGTAGATTAAATTCTGCAGAATATGTAAATATATAAAGTTCAAATATAAAATAAGTAATTATATAAAGTTTATATTAAACACGGTTTATATTATAGACTTATAACAAAGTTGATATTATATTAAACTTAATATTGAACATGTAAATATATAAAGTTTCAAATATAAATTAAGTAAATATATAACGTTTATATTAAAATATATAAAGTAAATATATAAAGTAAATATATAAAGTAAATATATAAAGTAAGAATTAACAGTAACAATTCCAAGTCCGAGGACTAGATTTAACTTAAAAGGTACACCCGTAGTAAGTATGAGACCTTAGCCTATAGTGACATGGAAACTAATTCTGCAGAAACCTAAAGGTTAACTGGTACTAGAATTAAGGCCGAGTGCAAATGTGTAGTAATTATATAACACTAGGATATAACAGGCAGGACACAAAGAATAACTAATAAGTGAGAGACCACATAACACGTAATGTACCCGGCCAAGAGGCCGTAAAAGACCTAATGGATAAGGAGAAGGGGGTGTGACTACAAGTAGGGCTTACTAGCACCTAGACTGGGCAAAGTATTAGCTGCGGACAGCGGGACACTTGGGGACCGGCGCTGCACCCCCCTTCCCACATGCAGTGGGGAGACAATCGGGACAACTGTGCAAAGCATGACGGGGGTACAAAAGCAGCCGCTTGCAAAGGGGGGGAGGGTGGGGTTTTGCGAGGGCAGCGGCGAGGGCAGGCGGAGTGAGGCAGAGCCCCGATGATTGATTGATGAAGATTAAGCCACCCAAAAGGTGGCACGGGCATGAATAGCCCGTAAGTGGTGGCCCTTTTAAGCCATTACCAGTATCAAGAGCTGATACTGGAGATCTGTGGAGGTGCGAATGCACCCTGCATGACTGGAGATGTCTCCCTTGTGAATGTGTTAAGATGAAGATGAAGCCACCCAAAAGGTGGCACGGGCATAAATAGCCCGTAAGTGGTGGCCATTTTAAGCCATTACCAGTATCAGGAGCTGATACTGGAGATCTGTGGAGGTGCGAATGCACCCTGCATGACGGTCTCCCTTGTGAATGTGTTAAGATGAAGATGAAGCCACCCAAAAGGTGGCACAGGCATGAATAGCTCGTAAGTGGTGGCCCTTTTGAGCCATCACCAGTATCAATAGATGATACTGGAGATCTGTGGAGGTGCGACTGCACCCTGCGTGACGGGAGATGTCTCCCGGACCAAATGGTGACCAGATGGTGTCCGAATGCCGGCAGAGCCCCATTGTGCGCCCGTATTTATACGGCCCCAAACTGCCCGCGCAACGCCGCGGGACGCGCTGCGCAATTGTTTCTTTCTCCCCCGCCAGAAACATCCCCGCTTGCGAAGCAGTGACCATTTCCACATCATTGCCTAATGCATTCCATTTGTTAACTACCCTGACACTGAAAAAGTTCTCTGATGTCTGTAGTTTATTTAGGTACTCATTTAGGTTTCCACCTGTGGCCCCTTCTTCATGTTCCATCCATGCTAAGTAGCTTGTCTTTAAATTAAATTGCCATCCACACTTCCCTGGAAATAAATATTCCCTTCACCTGGACTGTGGGTTTCGAACAGTGGACCCATACTGAAATGAGGTGGTAGAGGTACTGGGATTAAAAATAGAGAAAATAAACTTAGTGATTATTCTTATATAGAAACCGCCAGATGCAATGGCCGAGGAATTTACAGAACAGATAAACAAAATAGAAAATAGCCTTGATAATTTGGAGAACCTGATATTATCTTCCTAGGTGAATTCAACTTGCCTAGTCTCAGATGGAGAATAGCAAACAATAATATTATACCAGGTATTCTATCGGGATCTAACCAACCACAGATTAGAGAACTACTTAAGATTCTGTGACAAATTTTCACTTGACCAGCAGATATCGGAGCCAACTAGAAATGAAAATATTCTAGATCTGGTCTTTAGGAACAATGAAGACATTATCAGAGACATTACGATATCAGATACCACATGCTCAGATCACAAGCTCATTGAAGTGCAAACGACCACCAATACTCAGAATAGACCTAAAACGTTGATGAAGCGAGAGCGGTTATTCAGTGAATTGAATTTTAATAATAAAAGGATAGACTGGGAGAAAATAAATAGGGAACTTACAAACATTCCATGGGAAACTGTTTTAAGTAATACAAGTCATAAGAAGAACATAAGAACATAAGAACAAAGGTAACTGCAGAAGGCCTATTGGCCCATACGAGGCAGCTCCTATTCTATAACCACCCAATCCCACTCATATACTTGTCCAACCCGTGCTTGAAACAATCGAGGGACCCCACCTCCACAATGTTACGCGGCAATTGGTTCCACAAATCAACAACCCTGTTACTGAACCAGTATTTACCCAAGTCTTTCCTAAATCTAAACTTATCCAATTTATATCCATTGTTTCGTGTTCTGTCCTGTGTTGATACTTTTAATACCCTATTAATATCCCCCCGGTTATGTCCATTCATCCACTTGTAAACCTCTATCATGTCACCCCTAACTCTTCGCCTTTCCAGTGAATGCAACTTAAGCTTTGTTAATCTTTCTTCATATGAAAGATTTCTAATTTGGGGAATTAACTTAGTCATCCTACGCTGGACACGTTCAAGTGAATTTATATCCATTCTATAATATGGCGACCAAAACTGAACTGCATAATCTAAATGGGGCCTAACTAGAGCAAGATATAGCTTGAGAACCACACCAGGTGTCTTGTTACTAACGCTGCGATTAATAAATCCAAGTGTCCGATTTGCCTTATTACGAACATTTATGCATTGATATGCATAAATGCATTGATATGCATTGAAGTCCAACAGAAGGAGTAGAAAAACTTGACTTTGGAAGCGTATCAAGTCTGTCTGAAACATGTTCCTTTGAGGAAAGCCAGAAAAAAATCTAACATAGAAAGAGAACGCAGATGACACTATAAAAGAAGGAAAAAATAACGGAAATGCTTATGCAGACCCGAATTTCCCGTCAAGGAATAATTTAAATAGGGAGATTGAAGAAATCGAGCGGAAATTGAAACACTCGTATCAAACTGAAGAAAGGCAGAAGAGCAATTCAGGAAATAAAGAAAAATCCAAAATACTTCCTCAGATATGCAAAATCAAAAGCAAAAACCACAGCCAGTATTGGACCTATTTGTACAAGTGAAGGTTCATACACGGAGGATGACAGAAATTAATAAAATACTAAAAAAGCAGTATGAGGACATGTTTAGCACTCCAATAAACAACATGAAAGTGGAAGAGCCAGACAATTTCTTTATGCGGGATATCCAAACCCCTGTAAATATAACTGATTTCAACACAAGCGTACTAGACTTTGAAAGTGAAATTGGGGTTGGGGGTTCCGCGCCGCTGGCCCTCGCGGGATTGGGGGTACTCCGCCGGAACCCCCAAAGTGATAAATTAAGCCTGCAGATAGCTAACAAAAATTACCATGAAATGTAATTAGTGTAAATTCAAATAATGCAACTTTCCAATTGCTAACTATAGATGTAACTATTAATTGTAATTGATTTAATACTTTATCATTATAATGATTATTCAATATAATTATTCTTTAATACTTTATTGTTATGTATTACAGTCACTAATTATTTATCATTCACCCTAATTAGCTATTTGATTCATTAAAATTATTGCTTATCATACTATTTATTATTATTATATTATTTATTATTATATAATAATAATAATTTATTATTTATTAATTTATTATTATTAATTTATTATTTACTACTAGCAGTTTCCGGCCACACGTTGCTGTGGCTCAGCAACGTGTGTGCATTGCTGAGCCACAGCAACCTTCCCTGTCCCCCAGTCCTCCCCACCATTCCCCCATTACCCGTCTCCTCGGCCTCCCCACCATTCCCTACTCCACCATCCCCTCGTCCTCCCCACCATTCCATCTTCCTTCCCACCATGCCCCACTCTCTTGTCCCTTTGTCCTTCCCACCATTCTCCATTCCCCCATCCCCTCGTCCCCACCATCCCAAACTCCCTCGTCCCCTCATCCTTCCCCACCATTACCTCCTCCCTTGTCCCCTCGTCCTCTCCGCCATCTCTCACTTCCGACCCCTCGTCATCGCCACCGTTCCCCACTCCCTCGTCCAATGTCTTCCCAAATGGTCTGAAGTTCCCATCAGAAAATTGGGAACTTCAAGTGATCTGATGTTCCCATCATTGAAATATAAGAAAAACAGTTAAAAAAATGAAATGAAAATATTAAAAAATAAAAAAATAAACTATACTCACAAAATGAATGGTATCGTAAACAACACAGCTCAATTCCAACGGAATTCATACAAAATAATTAAATCAAAATGAAAATAAATAAAAAAATGAAAATTAAATTTATCAATGCAATCAGAAAAATTGAAATGGAATTGTATCATATTTAGTATAGCATGTGTGTTGCTCTTACATGTCCGAAACGCTTTGCGTAATAGTGGCTTTAGGCATTGTATGTACTAGCTCTATCTATAAAGCCAACAAACTTTGTAAAATCTCTTTATGTATGTACCTTACCTAAATAAAATTATTATTATTATTATGTAACAGATGGTGTTTTTTTAAAGAAAAGCATAGTTTTACCTGTCACAGGTGTGGCATCTATACTTATACTTACAAAATGGTAAACAACACAGCTAAATTCCATCACAATGTCAAACAAAAAAATTCAGTGAAAAATAAAATAAATCGAAATCTATGAAAATAAAATTTATCAATGCAATCAGAAACATTGAAATGGAATTCGTGACATATTTAGTATTGTGTGCATTTTGCCATTATGATGGCAGATGGCAGATGGCTTTGAAAAACAGATGGCACTGTTTTTCAAAGTCTCATGTTTTTACCTGTCACAGGGGTGGCATCTATATACTGTAGTAGGTATATAAAAAGACGCGCCTATTCAAATACAACGTTGTGTCAAAATTTCAAAGCAATCGGTGAAGAACTTTCGGAGATTGCAGTGTGTGTTGCTTACGTCCAACAGATGGTGCTCTTTTTCAAAAAAATAAATGTTTTTTCCTGTCACAGGTGAGGCATGTATATAGTAGTATATTTATATAAAATGATGCGCCTATTCTAATGCAACGTTGTGTCAAATTTCAAAGCAATCGGTAAAGAGGTGTGTAACGTGTCAAAATTTCAAAGCAATCGGTGAAGAACTTTAGGAGCATAGCGGTTATGCACAAACGAACATTTCTATTTTTATTTATATAGATTATAAAATAAACAAGTCCCCACTCTGAGTGCGTTTTCTTCCAACCGCAGAAAATTGAAGACATGTCCATACACTCGGCCCCGGGTCCAGATTCATGGAATTCAATATATACAATACAATACAATACAATACAATTTTATTTAGGTAAGGTACATACATACAATAAATTTTTACAAGGATTGGTTGACTTATAGGTAGAGCTAGTACATACAATGCCTAAAGCCACTATTACGCAAAGCGTTTCGGGCATGATAAACTTAAATGACAAACTTAATACTAATTGAGCATAATGAGTGAAATGAAAACAAAGATGAAAAAGCAGCACAAATACAATTATGTCGACAAACAGCGCTCTTTAAAGAAAAACAGACATTGGTTGACAATAGAAGGGTAAGGTAGGTTACAGGGAATTTATTAGGTATAGCTTCGTTTTTAACTTAAACTGGTTGAGAGAGGTACAGTCTTTAACATGGTTGGGAAGGTCATTCCACATTCTGGGCCCCTTGATTTGTAGAGCATTTCTAGTTTGATTAAGTCGTACTCTAGGAATATCAAAACTGTATTTATTTCTGGTGTGGTGCTCATGGATTCTGTTACAACCTTCTATGAAGCTTTTGAGATCAGGATTGGCATTATAGTTTAGCGTTTTATATATGTATAATACACATGAGAGAATGTGCAGTGACTTAATGTCTAACATATTCAGAGATTTGAGTAGGGGTACCGAGTGATGTCTGGGGCCAGAATTGGATATTGTCCTAATAGCAGCTTTGTGTTGAGTAATTAGAGGACGTAAGTGATTTTGGGTAGTAGAGCCCCAAGCACAAATACCATAGATGAGATATGGATAGATACCTGCCCGAAACGCTGCGCGTGCTAGTGGCTTTACAAGACTGTAATTACCATATTTGTATCCTCACATTCCTTATGTACATTCTTGTATATGCATAAATAAATAAATAAATAAATAAATAAATAAATAAATAAATAAATAAATAAATAAATAAATAAGGGAGTAATAGAGAGTCACCAGGGCAGGGCGTGGTACATAATATCTGATCTTAGAAAGAATGCCAACAGTTTTTGAAACTTATTTTGATATATTTAGAATGTGTCCCTGGAAATTCAGCTTGTGGTCAATGAGAATGCCATGGAATTTGCCATCTAATTTGTTACAAATTTGGGTATTGATAAAGGTATATATATATATATATATAGGTATTGGTATATATAAAGAAATGCAAAGTGTCGGTAGCACAGTCACTCAGTATAGTGTGGAGGAAGAGCTTGGACACGGGAGAGATACCAGATGCGCTGAAAGCAGCAGACATAGCCCCTCTACACAAGGGAGGTAGCAATGCATTGGCAAAGAATTATAGACCAGTTGCACTAACGTCGCACATAATAAAAGTATTTGAGAGAGTGATTAGGAGTCAGGGGCCAGATTCACGAAAGCACTTACGCAAGCACTTACGAACGTGTACATCTTTCCTCAATGTTTGACGGCTGTGGTTACATTTATTAAACAGTTTACAATCATGAAAACTTGCCAATCAACTGTTGTTATTGTTACAAACAGCCTCCTGGTACTTCGGAGCTCATTACCTGTTTAATAATTGTAAACAAAGCCGCCAAAGATTGAGAAAAGATGTGCAGGTTCGTAAGTGCTTGCGTAAGTGCTTTCGTGAATCTGGCCCCAGGTCACCAATTTTTTGGAGACCAATGACCTTCACAACCCAGGCCAACATGGATTTCGAGCGGGAAGATTGTGGCTCTCACAGCTGGTAGGGGCCTGGTAGCCTGGTGGATAACGCGCAGGACTCGTAATTCTGTGGCGCAGGTTCGATTCCCGCACCAGGCAGAAACAAATGGGCAAAGTTTCTTTCACCCTGAATGCCCCTGTTACCTAGCAGTAAATAGGTACCTGGGAGTTAGTCAGCTGTCACGGGCTGCTTCCTGGGGTGTGTGTGTGGTGTGAAAAAAAAGTAGTTAGTAAAACAGTTGATTGACAGTTGAGAGGCGGGCCAAAAGAGCAAAGCTCAACCCCCGCAAAGACAACTAGGTGAATACAGCTACTTGATCACTACGACAAAGTCACTGAGGCATTAGAAGAAAAACAGAATGCTGATGTGATATACACGGACTTCGCAAAGGCTTGCGATAAATGTGGCCATGGCGTGATAGCACATAAAATGAAGTCAATAGGAATGACAGATAAAGTAGGACGCTGGATACTCAGTTTTCTGTCAAACAGGACTCAAGTAACAGTCAACCATATGAAATCTAGTCCAAGCGCAGTTAAAAGCTCTGTACCTCAGGGTACAGTCCTTGCACCGCTGCTTTTCCTATATCTCATATCAGATATAGACAAAAATACAAGTCACAGTTTCGTATCATCCTTTGCAGATGACACAAAAATCAGCATGAAAATTACCTCGGCTGAAGACATTGAAAAACTTCAAGCTGATATTAATAAAGTTTTCGACTGGGCATCAGGAAATAACATGATGTTTAACAGTGATAAATTCCAGGTACTCGGGTACGGCAAAAATGAGGACCTTAAACATAATACAGTGTACAAAACACAATCAAATCTGCCCATAGAAGGAAAACAGCATGTCAAGGATTTGGGAATAATGATGTCTGACGACCTAACGTTTAGGGAGCATAACCAAGCAAACATTGCGTCAGCCAGAAAAATGATCGGATGGATTACGAGATCTTTCAAATCCAGGGATCCCATCACAATGGTTGTACTCTTCAAGTCACTTTAATGATCTAAATTGCAGATATTTTGCAGCACATGATGTAAACAATGTATTAACTCATAGTCACAATATCTCTGTAATCAATTTGAACGTTAGATCCCTAGGCAAACACTTCGATGATGTTAGTGCCTTGATTGAAGCTATTGACAACAATTTCTCTTTTATTATACTTACTGAAACATGGTTGAAAGATGATACTACTCAACTCTTTAACATGCCTAACTACTCAGCAATCCACAACTGTCGTCAACTTCAGAGAGGTGGTGGCACTGCTCTTTACTACCACCAAGAACTAACATGCTTAAAAGAAATTAGAACTAGAGACTGCTATGCGGAGTATATCTTCGCCAGCTTCAGAGTCAAGGGTGCCGAGTCTATCCTGTCTGTGGGTGCAGTTTATAGAATTCCTAACACTGATGTGTCCGAATTCAACTCAAACCTTAGAAATCTAATACTTGATAACAGACTGAACAAAAACCACCTAATTATCGCAGGGGACTTTAATATTGACCTCTGTGAGCCAGAACACCCTACTGCTGTTAGCTTCCTCAACTGTATGAATTCCTGCTTCCTCATACCCTTAATCACTAGACCAACTAGAATCACTGATAGCACTGCCACGACTCTAGATCACATCTGGACAAATATAACCTCTCCGCTTACTTCAGGTATAATCACCGATAGCACTACAGACCATTACCCCACATTTCTCTTAAGTAACATTAGCAAACCACCTCTTGAGTCAAGAGAGATACGTTTTAGACTACACAATGAAACTGCTATAGACAATTTTATAACTGCTACTGATAATGTCAACTGGGAGTCCGAGTTAGGTAACATAGAGGACATCAACCTAGCAGTTCAATCTTTTCTTCAAAAAACTCTTAGCCTTTATAATACCCACTGTCCTATGCTTACAAAACAAGTCACAACCAAAAGGCTTAACAATCCCTGGCTTACAAAGGGAATACTTAAATCTATTAATAAAAAACATGACCTTGAGAAAAAGTATAGGTTAGGGATTGTCTCCAAAGAATTCTCAAAGAATTACTCATTATTGCTATCTAAGATAATTAGACGAGCCAAAACTAAATACTACGAAGATAAATTTACCCAAATAAAGAGCAACATTAAACAAACATGGAGAACAATTTCACAAATATTGGGATCAAAGAAGTCTTTAAATAACAAACCGACTCTCCTGTCTAATAACGATGGTCAGCTTTCAGCCTCTGATTCTGCTATTGAGTTCAATAGGTTCTTCTCTTCCATTGGTTCATCCCTTGCTAATGATATTCCATCTTCCAGTACTGACATTAAGGACTATCTTACAGGGAACTATCCCCAGTCTCTGTACCTAAAGCCTATTAATTCCATTGACGTCAATGAGATAATCCTTTCCCTTAAAACCAAGTCTGGTGCCCTTGAGGAGATACCAACTTTAATCTACAAAAAAGCCTCCAGATCTTTAGCCCCTGCTATTGCTTTGCTCTTCAACAAGTCACTTGAACTCCAAACCTTTCCAGATATTCTAAAAAAAGCGAGAGTAACGCCTGTCCACAAATGTGGTGATCTCACAGATGTTAACAACGACAGACCTATATCAATCCTACCAAACTTGTCAAAAAATTTTGAAAAACTAATCTATAAGCAGCTTTACTCATATCTAGCCAAACTCAATATACTTAGCCCTTGCCAATATGGCTTCAGGCCCAAAAAAAGCACTAACGATGCACTTATTAGTATGCTTAACTCGATTCATTCAGCTCTTGATAAAAATGAGTTCCCTGTTGGGTTATTTGTGGACCTGCGTAAAGCTTTCGATACTGTCAACCACCAAAACCTTCTTCTTAAATTACATCATTATGGTGTCAGAGGACACTCCCTACAATACCTCAAATCCTACCTTACTGACAGGCTCCAATGTGTTTCTGTGAATAATTCAATTTCTCCCACCCTACCCATCAACATTGGTGTTCCCCAGGGCAGCATACTTGGCCCTCTCCTCTTTCTCATCTACATTAATGACCTTCCAAATGCCTCCCAACACCTCAAACCAATCCTATTTGCTGACGACACAACCTTCATTTACTCCAGTCCTGATCCCCTTGCTCTAAATGCCACAGTAAATACTGAGCTAAATAAAGTCCATCTGTGGCTAACTGCCAACAAACTCACCCTTAACATTGACAAAACTTTCTATATTCTGTTTGGCAATAAATCCTCTAATCAAATAAATCTCAAAATAAACAATACCCAAATTTGTAACAAATTAGATGGCAAATTCCTTGGCATTCTCATTGACCACAAGCTGAATTTCCAGGGACACATTCAAAACATATCAAAAAAAGTTTCAAAAACTGTGGGCATTCTTTCTAAGATCAGATATTATGTACCACGCCCTGCCCTGGTGACTCTCTATTACTCCCTTATCTATCCATATCTCAACTATGGTATTTGTGCTTGGGGCTCTACTACCCAAAATCACTTACGTCCTCTAATTACTCAACACAAAGCTGCTATTAGGACAATATCCAATTCTGGCCCCAGACATCACTCGGTACCCCTACTCAAATCCCTGAATATGTTAGACATTAAGTCATACATGACGTATTGATGATAGAGGATAGTCAGGAAAATGAACTTTCTAGTAGTGTTAGCGTTCAACCTTCTGTAGTGACAAATGTTGAAACAAAGGTTAAAGTAAAACGGTATAGAGAAATAAGAAAGAAATTAGATATGAAAAAGATCACCTTTGATGCTAGTAGCTGTTGTGCAAATGAGGAGAAAGCAGAAATGTTACAGTGTTGGGAGAGTCTGTCTGAGAAAATCTCGTATCTCATGGAATGTGACAGACAGGGCAAAGGTAGTTTTATTAAATCATGGATGAAAGTAGAGTGAGAATATTATCTTGGAGCGTTAATGGGTTAAAATCTAGTGCGGTGGATGTACACTATTATACTCTTAGATAGTACTATATTAACCTGATATGTTACATGGGATTCTTGTATTTGTACTCACTGAATTTGTGCGCCCCTTGAGGGACTTGAAGTATGGGAAGGGGTAGAAATAGCCTAAGCTAATCTTTGAGTTTTTTTTTTTTTTTTTTTTTTTTTTTTTTTTTTTTTTTTTTTTAACTTGTCTCAATAAACCTACTTGAACTTGGAAGACCATTATGTATTAAAGTGTCAAATTATGGATAACCATAGAAATAAGGAAATAAGTAGTGTACCACTTCAAATTGTTTGGATGTGTGATAATGATATGATAGACAGAATACTTAGGAACTACAAGAATTTTGCCCCAATGATTGTAACACTTACTATATTAATATGCAATGTTAAATGTTGTATTGTGATTTGTGTATCTGTACTCACTGAATTTGTGCGCCCCTTGAGGGACTTGAAGTAGAGGGGGGTAGAAATAGCCTAAGCTACTCTATCCCTTTGAGATGTATTTTTTTTTTGTCTCAATAAACATACTTGAACTTGAACTTAAGTCACTGCACATTCTCTCATGTGTACTATACATATACAAAACGCTAAATTGTAATGCCAATCCTGATCTCAAAAGCTTCATAGAAGGTTGTAACAGAACCCATGAGCACCACACCAGAAATAAATACAGTTTTGATATTCCTAGAGTACGACTTAATCAAACCAGAAATGCTCTACAAATCAAGGGGCCCAGAATGTGGAATGACCTTCCCAACCATGTTAAAGACAGTACCTCTCTCAACCAGTTTAAGTTAAAAACGAAGCTATACCTAATAAATTCCCTGTTACCTACCTTACCTCTCTATTGTCAACCCATGTATGTTTTTTGTTTTTTTTTTGTTTTTCAAATCAACGCTGTTTTAATGTAATTTTCTGTAATAATTTGTAATTGTATTTGTGCTGTTTTTTCAACAATGTTCCCCCCTCTTTTACCTCTATTTTTATTTGTACTCAACGCATTTTTTTCTTTTTACCCATTAGTTTTAAGCTTTAGTCAGTAGTGTTTTTTCCTGCCCGAAACGCTTTGCGTAATAGTGGCTTTAGGCATTGTATGTACTAGCTTTTATCTATAAAGCCAACAAACTTTGTAAAATCTCTTTATGTATGTACCTTTGCCTAAATAAAAATTATTATTATTATTATTATTACTTGTGTTGTCTCGTCTTGAGTACTACTCAGTACTCACTTCCCCCTTCAGAGCAGGAGAGATTGGAATACAGAGAACATATACGACACGCATAGATGCGATAAAGCACCTAAATTATTGAGATCGTCTTAAAGCCCTCCAAATGTACTCACTAGGAAGAAGACAAGAGAGATATCAAATAACAGTCTCCGTGGTGCAGTGGTAAGACACTCGCCTGGCGTTCCGCGAGCGCTGTCATGGGTTCGTATCCTGGCCGGGGAGGATTTACTGGGCGCAATTCCTTAACTGTAACCTCTGTTTAACGCAACAGTAAAATGTGTACTTGGATGAAAAAACGATTCTTCGCGGCAGGGGATCGTATTCCAGGGACCTGCCCGAAACGCTACGCGTACTAGTGGTTGTACAAGAATGTAACAACTCTTGTATATATCTCAAAAAAAAAATATATACACGTGGAAGATACTGGAGGGCCAAGTACCAAATCTACACAATAAAATAACAATGTACTGGAGTGAACGATATGAAAGAAAATGCAGAATAGAACCAGTGAAAAGCAAGGGTGCCATAGGCACAATCAGAGAACACTGTATAAACATCAGAGGTCCACGGTTGTTCAACACCCTCCCAGCGAGCATAAGAAATATTACAGGAACAACTGTGGACATCTTCAAGAGGACACTAGATTGTTTCCTCCAAGGAGTGCCGGACCAATCGGGCTGTGGTGGGTATGCGGACCGCTCCAAGCAACAGCCTAGTGGACCAAACTCTCACAAGTCAAGCCTGGTCTCGGGCCGGGTTTGGGGAGTAAAAGAACTCCCAAAACCCCATCAACCATTCTTTCTAAGATCAGATATTACGTACCCCGCCCTGCCCTGGTGACGCTCTATTACTCTCTCATCTATCCATATCTCAACTATGGTATTTGTGCTTGGGGTTCTACTACCCGGTCACAGCCGAGCAAACAGCACGCTGGACTTATGATCCTGTGGTCCTGGGTTCGATCCCAGGGGCCGGCGAGAAACAATGGGCAGAGTTTCTTTCACCCTGTGCCCCTGTTGCCTAGCAGTAAAATAGGTACCTGGGTGTTAGTCAGCTGTCACGGGCTGCTTCCTGGGGGTGGAGGCCTGGTCGAGGACCGGGCCGCGGGGACACTAGAAAGCCCCGAAATCATCTCAAGATAACCCAAAATCATTTACGTCCTCTAATTACCCAACACAAAGCTGCTATTAGAACAATATCTAACTCTGGCCCCAGACAGCATTCGGTACACTTACTCAAATCTCTGAATATGTTAGATATTAAGTAACTGCACATCCTCTCTTGTGTACTCTATATATTTATAGCTCTGAATTGTAATGTCAATCCTGACCTTCAACGCTTCATAGAAGGTTGTAACAGAACTCGTGGGCACCACACCAGAAACAAATACCTATTTGATATTCCAAGAGTACGACTTAATCAAACTAGGAATGCTCTACAAATCAAGGGACCCAGAATGTGGAATGACCTTCCCAATTATGTCAAAGATTGTACCTCAACCAGTTTAAGATGAAAACTAAGTGGTAGTAGTAGGCATCCTTCAGTCTCGGGAGACTATGGAGTTGCGCCCTGGTTGTCAATCCTGGTGCAGCGTCTGGTGTGACTTATGAGGCCAATCCAAGAGTGGCAGTCCGTCCCACACTGAGCACAAACTAAGTCCGAATGTGGTCTGTCTTCCTGGCTATCGGCTTTCCTTCTCTGTCTCTTTGCCTCCGATTTCTTGGCAAGTGACTCCTCGAACTTGGAGAGACCTTTTTAAACAGACTGCCCCCAGGCTGAACGGTCTGCGGCCAGTGTTTCCCACATAGCAAGATTGACGTCCATGATTTTCAGGTCCCTCTTGCATACGTCTTTGTACTGTAGCTGGGGCTTGCCTGTTGGATGCTTTCCCTGCATCAGCTCTCCATACAGGAGATCCTTGGGGATCCTGCCGTTGGCCATTCGCACAACGTTCCCGAGCCAGAAACATTCGTCTCTGTTTCAGCATTGTGTACATTGTGCATTGTGTACATTGTGCTGGTGATTCTTGCTCTCCTCAGGACGTTATTGTTTTTCACCTTGTCTTGCCAGGTGATGTCCAAGATGTGTCGAAGGCAGCGCATGTGGTAGGCATTCAGCTGTCTTTCCTGACGGGCGCGGAGTGTCCAAGACTCACTGCCATAAAAGAGAGTGCTCAGGACACACGCTCTGTAAACCTGAATCTTTGTATACTCAGTCAGTCTGTTGTTGGCCCACACTCTCTTTGTCAGTCTGGACATGGTAGTAGATGCCTTACCGATGCGTTTGTTTAGCTCTGTATCAAGAGAGAGGGAGTCAGAGATTGTGGAGCATGTCCTGTGGTACACGAAGTCGTGAATGACTTCCAGTTTGGAACCGGAGATGCCGATGTCAGGTGGGGAGTCCACTCCTTGTCCCATGACTTGTGTTTTCTTCAGGCTGATGGTGAGTCCGAAGCCCTGACAGACCTCGCTGAAGCGGGTCATGAGCCGTTGGAGGTCTTCGGCTGAGTGGGCAGTGACTGCTGCGTCGTCGGCAAAAAGGAAGTCGCGCAGACACCTCAGCCGAACCTTCATCTTGGCTCTCAGCCTGGCGAGGTTAAAGAGCTTTCCATCCAACCTGGTCTGGAGGTAAATGCCTTCCGTGGCAGATCCGAAGGCGTGCTGCAGCATAACTGCGAAGAAAATCCCGAATAGGGTTGGAGCCAGTATGCAACCCTGCTTTACTCCACTTCGGATGTCAAAGGCGTCTGATGTTAGGCCATCAAAGAACATGGTGCCCTTCATGTTCTCATGGAAAGATCTGATGATGCTGAGGAGCCTGGGTGGGGACAGGACCTTGGGGAGGATCTTGAACAGGCCATCCCTGCTGTCAAGGTCGAAGGGCTTCGTCAGATTTATGAAGGCTACAAAGAGTGGCTGCTTCTGTTCCCTGCATTTCCCTCCTGGTCTGAGGGAAAAGACCATGTCGATGGTGGACCTGTTAGCTCTGAATCCGCATTGTGATTCTGGATAGACTCTCTCAGCAAGTACTTGGAGCCTCTTAATGTGACTTGAGCAAACAGCTTTCCGATAATACTGAGGAGGGAGACTCCACGGTAATTGTTGCAGTCGCCCCTGTCACCTTTATTCTTATACAGCGTGACGATGTTGGCATCCCTCATGTCCTGTGGCACTTCTCCTTCTTCCCAGCAGAGGCAGAGAATTTCATGCAGCTCCATGAGCAGGTTACCTCTGCAGCACTTTAAGGTCTCAGCAGGAATGCCGTCTTTGCAATGAGCTTTGCCAGAAGCAAGGGAGTCTAGGGCCTCGCTGAGTTCCTCGAGGGTCGGTTCGCTATCGAGCTCCATTAACACAGGCAGGCACTCAATGGCGCTCAGGGCGTCTTCGGTGACCACATTGTCCCCGACGTATAGCTCAGAGTAGTGTTCGACCCAGCGCTTCAGCTGCAGTGTCTGGTCCTGAATCACCTCGCCAGTGGCAGATTTCAGAGGAGCGGTCTTCCTCTGGATTGGGCCGAGGGCCTGCTTGATGCCGTCATACATTCCCTCTTACATTGCCTGTATCCGCTGCAGTCTGTATCTGGGAGCAGAGCTGGAGCCAATAGTTGTTGGCACATCGCCTGGCGCTCTGCTGCTCTTTGCAGCGGACGGCCCGAAGGATCTGTAAGTTGCACTGACTTGGGCAGGCTCTGTAGGCTGCCAAGGCGTTTCTCTTCTCTTCGATGACAAGTGTCATCTCTTCCGAGTGAGCCTCGAACCAGTCTGCCGACCTGCTGGTCTTCTTGCCATAGGTGGAAATGGCAGCGTTGAACACAGCGTCTCTGAAGTGCTCCCATCTTTTACAAGCAGTGACCCCGGCTGGGCCAGGGAGAGCTTCCTCAAGCACACGTGCATAATCTTCCACCTTGTCCTGGTTGCGGGTCTTGGTGGTGTCGATGCGAGGTCTGCCCGCCTTTTTCGAGTGATGAATCTTCTTTGGTTGCATCTTGACCCTGCTACATACCAGGGAGTGGTCGGTGTCACAGACAGCACTCTGGTAGCTACGCGTAATCTTGACGCTGGGTAGACCTGGCACGCCTGGTAAAAATCAGGTCAAGCTGGTGCCAGTGCTTGGATCTGGGGTGTCTCCAAGATACTTGGTGTTGAGGCTTTGTGCTGAAGAACGTGTTGGTGACACAGAGACCATGAAGGCAGCAGAGTTCTAGCAGACGCTGCCTGTTCTCATTCATCCTCCCTATGCCGAATTGACCCAGACAAGTGGGCCAAATGTTGTGATCGGCACCCACTCTGGCGTTAAAGTCGCCGAGGATAAACAGTGGCTCCTTTACAGGGATTCTCGCTATGACTCTGTTGAGGTCATCGTAGAATTTTTCCTTTGCCTCTGCTGGAGAAGTCAGGGTTGGTGCATATGCACTAATTACATTGACTAGTTCTGTTTGGGAGTGCAGTTGCAGGGACAGAATTCGTTCGGTTTCCCCCATCGGATGGCATAATGTGTCCCAACAGTGCATTCCTGACGGCAAATCCCACACCATGTTATCTGGTCTCATCAGGTGGTTTTCCTTGCCAGAAGAAAGAGAAGGTCCTCTCTCTCACAGATCCTGATCCTGGGAGCCTGGTCTCTTGGAGAGCAACAATATCCATCTGCAGTTTGCTCAGCTCCCTATCGATGATTGCTGTTTTTCGGGTGTCATTGATTTCTTGCTGGTCGTCAGAGAAACCTGGTGTCAGTGTTCTGACGTTCCATGTGCCCAGCTTTAGGGCAGTTGATATTTTCTTTTTAGGTTTGGTATTGCTTGGTGCAAAGTTGTAGGGCCGCTTGTCGGTTTTCACCCTAAACCCCACGCACCCAGTGAGGTTAACGGACCATGGCGAGGCAACACCTTATTGGCTGGGGTTTGCCCAGCTTGAAGCGGGCGGTAGCTGCCCAGGGGGGCGTGGTGACCCCTCCTATTGTCGGAAGCAACCCCTGGCGTCACACTCTTCGCCAATCGAGCAGAAGACTTTAAACCGGTAGACTGCCGCTTCCCGTGTTGGTTCGACGTTGTGAGGCAAAGCTGGAGTGTCCTCTCCAGGGCGCAAAGCCTGGGTAGGTAGATATGGAGGAGAAGCTGTTACCCATGCAGCAGGTCCCCCCCTCTTCACGTTGATGAAATTATCCAATGGAAAGGCAAATGCCAATACGCATGGTTCCAGCACCGTCGCAGGAGCTGCCAGAACGAGGTTGAAGTCAACAACGAACTGCCTTAGGGGCTCCAACTCCGGATTTTTCCTCGAAGGTGACTCCTGAAGCCTTTCCCAAAAAAGTGGTATGGCCGCAATTAAGGCAGCAGAGGTTTAAAATCAGGGTTTTCCTTCCCCTAGATGGGCTGCCTTCCCAGGCTATCGAGTCACATCTACCCAGAGCAGCTGGTTTTAAGGTGCCAGAGGCACGCCCTCGCCCCTTCTGTCGGTAAAAGCAGTTCCGCCGGACTTCAAGACTAAGCCACCCGTGCAGGCCAGGAGTTGGATTTGGTTGTCAGAGGCTATTTGAGACGCATTCCATATAGGAGCATTTTATAGGTCATGGGAGCTCGTCCCCCATTACCACCCCCTGGCTATGACAACCCCTTGGAATCAAGGGTTCGAAGGTTCATAGAACCCTTGGTATTATTGAAAACTAAGTACTACCTAATTAACTCCATGTAACCTACCTTACTTCTCAATATAAAAATAATAAACAATATACAAATCAGTAGTAAAGTTGATGGTAAATTCCTTGGTGTTCTCATCGATGACAAGCTGAATTTCCAAGGACACATTCTAAATATAGCAAAAAAAGTTTCTAAAACTGTTGGCATTCTTTCTAAGATCAGATATTATGTACCCCGCCCTGCCCTGGTGACGCTCTATTACTCTCTCATCTATCCTTATCTCAACTATGGCATTTGTGCTTGGGGTTCTACTACTAAGCAAAATCATTTACGTCCTCTAATTACTCAACATTACTCAACTTGAACGTTAGATCCCTAGGTAAACACTTCGATGATGTTAGTGCCTTGATTGAAACTATTGAAACAAATTCTCTTTTATTATACCTACTGAAACGTGGTTGAAAGAGGATACTACTCAACTCTTTAACATGCCTAACTACTCGGCAATTCACAACTGTCGTCAAATGCAGAGAGGTGATGGTACTGCTCTTTACTACCACCAAGAACTAACATGCTTAAAAATAATTAGAACTAGAGACTGCTGTGGGGAGTATATCTTCGCCAGTTTCAGAGTCAAGGGTGCCGAGTCTGTCCTGTCTGTGGGTGCAGTCTATAGAATTCCTAACACTGATGTGTCTGAATTCAATTCAAACCTTAGAAATCTAATACTAGAAAACAGACTGAACAAGAACCATCTAATTATCGCAGGGGACTTTAATATTGACCTCTGCGAGCCTGAACACCCTACTGCTGTTAGCTTCCTCAACTGTATGAATTCCTGCTTCCTCATACCCTTAATCACTAGACCAACTAGAATCACTGATAGTACTGCTACGACTCTAGATCACATCTGGACCAACATAACCTCTCCGCTTACTTCAGGTATAATCACCGATAGCACTACAGACCATTACCCCACATTTCTCATAACTAACATTATCAAACCACCTCTTGAGTCAAGGGAGTTAAGCTTAAGGCTGCACAATGAAACTGCTATAAACAATTTTATAACTGCTGCTGATAATGTCAACTGGGAGTCCGAGTTAGGTAACATAGGGGACATCAACCTAGCAGTGCAATCTTTTCTACAAACAACTCTTAGCCTTTATAACACCCACTGTCCTATGCTTACAAAACAAGTCACAAACAAAAGGCTTAAAAATCCTTGGCTTACAAAGGGAATATTTAAATCCATTAACAAAAAACACGACCTTGAGAAGAAGTATAGGCTAGGAACAGTCTCCAAAGAATTCTCAAAGAATTACTCGTTATTGCTATCTAAAATAATTAGACGAGCCAAAACTAATTACTATGAAGATAAATTTACCCAAATAAAGAACAACATTAAAAAAAACTTGAAACACGTTTTCACAAATATTGGGATCAAAGAAGATTTTAAATAACAAACCAACACTCCTGTCTAATAACGATGGTCAGCTTTCAGCCTCTGATTCTGCTATTGAGTTCAATAGGTTCTTCTCTTCCATTGGGTCATCCCTTGCAAATGATATTCCATCTTCCAGTACTGATGTTAAGGACTATCTTACAGGTAACTATCCACAATCTCTGTACCTAAAGCCTACTAATTCCACTGATGTCAATGAGATAATCCTTTCCCTTAAAACCAAGTCTAGTGCCCTCGAGGAGATACCAACTTTAATTTACAAAAAAGCCTCCAGATCTTTAGCCCCTGCTATTGCATTGCTCTTCAACAAGTCACTTGAACTCCAAACCTTTCCAGAAATTCTAAAAAAGCAAGAGTAACCCCTGTCCACAAATGTGGTGATCACACAGATGTTAACAACTGCACACCTATATCAATCCTGCCTAACTTGTCAAAAATATTCGAAAAACTAATCTACAAGCAGCTTTACTCTTTTCTAGCCAAACACAATATACTTAGCTCTTGTCAATATGGCTTCAGACCCAAAAAAGCACTAACGATGCACTTATTAGTATGATTAACTTGATTCACGCAGCTCTTGATAAAAATGAGTTTCCTGTTGGGTTATTTGTGGACCTGCGTAAGGCTTTTGACACTGTCAACCACCAAAACCTTCTTCTTAAATGACATCATTATGGAGTCAGAGGACACTCCCTGCAATACCTCAAATCTTATCTTACTGACAGGCTCCAGTATGTTTCTGTGAATAATACAATTTCTCCCACCCTACCCATCAACACTGGTGTTCCTCAGGGCAGCATACTTGGCCCTCTCCTCTTTCTCATCTACATTAATGACCTTCCAAATGCCTCCCAACACCTCAAACCAATTATATTTGCTGACGACACAACCTTCATTTACTCCAGTCCTGATCCCCTTGCTCTAAATGCCTCAGTAAATACTGAGCTAGAGAAAGTCCATCTTTGGCTAACTGCCAACAAACTCACCCTTAACATTGACAAAACGTTTTATATTCTGTTTGGCAATGAATCCTCTAATCAAATAAATCTCAAAATAAACAATACCCAAATTTGTAACAAATTAGATGGCAAATTCCTTGGCGTTCTCATCGACCACAAGCTGATTTTCCAGGGACACATTCTAAATATATCAAAAAAAGTTTCAAAAACTGTTGGCATTCTTTCTAAGATCAGATATTATGTACCCCGCCCTGCCCTGGTGACTCTCTATTACTCCCTCATCTATCCATATCTCAACTATGGTATTTGTGCTTGGGGTTCTACTACCCAAAATCATTTACGTCCTCTAATTACTCAACACAAAGCTGCTATTAGGACAATATCCAACTCTAGCCCCAGACATCACTCGGTACCCCTACTCAAATCTCTGAATATGTTAGATATTAAGTCATTGCACAATCTCTCATGTGTATTATACATATATAAAACGCTGAACTGTAATGCCAATCCTGACCTCAAAAGATTCATTGAAGGTTGTAACAGATCCCATGAGCACCACACCAGAAATAAATACAGTTTTGATATTCCTAGAGTACGATTTAATCAAACTAGAAATGCTCTTCAAATCAAGGGACCCAGAATGTGGAATGATCTTCCCAATCATGTTAAAGACTGTACCTCTCTCAACCAGTTTAAGATAAAAACGAAGCACTACCTAATAAATTCCCTGTAACCTACCTTACATTGTCACTATTACTATTGTCAACCCATGTATGTATTTTTTTTTTCAAAACAACGCTGTTTGAATGTAATTTTCTGTAATAATTTGTAATTGTATTTGTGCTGCTTTTTCAGCCATGTTCCCCCCTCTTTTACCTCTATTTTTATTTGTTCTCAACACATTTTATTCTTTTTACTCATTAGTATTAAGCTTTAGTCATTAATGTTTTTCCTGCCCGAAACGCTTTGCGTAATAGTGGCTTTAGGCATTGTATGTACTAGCTCTATCTATTAATCCAACAAACTTTGTAAAATCTCTTTATGTATGTACCTTACCTAAATAAACATTTATTTATTATTTATTTATAACACAAAGCTGCTATTAGGACAATATCTAACTCTGGCCCCAGACAGCATTCGGTACCCTTACTCAAATCTCTGAATATTTTAGATATTAAGTCACTGCACATCCTCTCTTGTGTACTCTATATATTTAAACTCTGAATTGTAATGTCAATCCTGACCTTCAACGCTTCATAGAAGGTTGTAACAGATCCCATGAGCACCACACCAGAAACAAATACCTATTCCAAGAGTACGACTTAGTCAAACTAGAAATGCTTTACAAATCAAGGGACCCAGAATGTGGAATGACCTTCCCAATTATGTTAAAGACTGTACCTCTCCCAACCAGTTTAAGATAAAAACTAAGTACTACCTAATTAACTCCCTGTAACCTACCTTACCCCTAAATGTCAACCCATGTCTACGATTTTAAACAATGCTGTTTGTTGGCCAAATTGTATTTTTGCTTTTTTTTCTGCAATGTTTCCCCCCTTTTTTCATTTTTGTCTGATTTTTCTCAACACAATTTATACTTTAATCTAAGTTAGTATTAAGTTTTAGTCTTAGTGTTTTTCCTGCCCGAAACGCTTTGCGTAATAGTGGCTTTAGGCATTGTATGTACTAGCTCTATCTATAAATCCATCAACTTTTGTATCTCACCTTGTATGTATGTACCTTACCTGAATAAATATTTGTACTTGTATTTGTATTTTGTTTGTTGAACGTTAGATCCCTAGGTAAACACTTCGATGATGTTAGTGCCTTGATTGAAACTATTGACAACAAATTCTCTTTTATTATACTTACTGAAACGTGGTTGAAAGAGGATACTACTCAACTCTTTAACATGCCTAACTACTCAGTAATTCACAACTGTCGTCAAATTCAGAGAGTTTTTTTTATTTTTTTATTTTTACATGCAAATATGCAAGTATAAGGCAATAAATACAATAAAAAGAACAGAATAAACAAAATAAGCAAAACAAAAAACCACCGGCCAGAAGGACCGACAGCACAGTACAAAAACAGCAAACATCAACAGAACACAAGAGAAAATAGTGTAAATAGGCTAGCAATACATAAAACACAATAACACATAAAACAAAACAAACAAACAAACATCATAACACACAGGGGAAAGCATAAGGAGAACAAATAACAAAAAAAACATAAAAATACAAAATTATAAAATCATAAAATATACAAGCCAAAAAACAAAAACATAAGCCATACATGGCACAATAGCAACACAAACAATAAACAATAACATGCACATCTAACCACTTGCAGTGCAAGAAATAAAAGGAGAGGCACAAGCACAGAACACACTAGGGCAAACATCAGAGCCAGAGGGGCACATATTACATAATCAAAGGAACAGAGAAGCAGTAAATGGTATAGCTACACACAAAGTTTGTTAAAACATGTAAGGAACACAATAAACAGGGACATTGAGAAAGCTAAAAATAACACCGGCCTGAAGGGCGCACAAGAAATAAAACGCATAGCAGAACATACCACAGGTCCCATGCATACACTAGACACACAGCAATCACACAAACTACTCAGATTGCTCATACTTCTCCGGCCACTCCGCCGCCGGGAAACGAATACAATACGCCTCCCAAAGCAACATGATGTTGTCCGGAACAGGGTGAGCATGGGCCGTACGAGGATCAGGCATCAAGTCCGGCACACCCACAACAAAACACCGAGCCTGCGGAACCCAGACGGTCGAGGGGCACCACGGAACAGGCTGCACGCGGTCAACAAAGTAAAACGACAAATGGTTATTCTTCCTATCATACGCTACGCCGGAGGCCAAGACGATCAGTAGGGGCTTTCCCCCACGGGGCCGGGCAATGGGCAGTGCACTCGCAGCCTCCTTGGCAGTTCCACAGGGCTCCGCGGCAACCACCGGACGTGTCACCTGCAGGGGTTCCCCACGCCGAACATCCTTCCTCAGCAACAACACAAGGTCGCGGCCCGCACCAGCACCCTCACCACCTACGTCTGTAGGAGCAACCACCCCCCCACTGCGGAGAACCTTCTGCAGAAGAAAGAACATGAGGTGAATCATATGCACAATCGTCGTCATCAGCAGGCACATGGACGTCAGCAACCACCATCGACTTGGATCCGGGTGCTTCGCGATCTACCACATCATTGCCTGAAGACCCACCGGCGTCGAAATCCCCCACATCAGCCCAAGCAGTAGAAGATCGCAGGGACCGTTTGGGCTCTGGCCGCACATCCTCAGAGCCAGAGGCAGACGCAGAACCACGGGCTTCACAAGCCGTGCGAACCGATGCTCGTCGCATGACGGCAGCAGCCTCAACCGCAGGGGGAACCGGGCCGCACACAACAGGACGCTCTGCAGCCCCCCCCCAGCACTCAGCTCAGCCGAACCACCCGGCGAAGGCGCAGGGCCAGATGCAGCAGCAGGAGACGAGGAAGACGAAGACGTCGACGACACGCAGAGACCATCTGGAAGACCCCCGGGAGCAGCTGTGACAGCGACAGGGGCAGGAAGATCAGCCGACGGCACCGGAACACCCGGAGGAGGAGCCGCACCATCAGGAGGACTGCTGGGCGACGCAGGGGGAGCCGCAGCAGCCAACGGGACGTCAACATCCTCGCTCATGGAATCCACCCCAACAGGGAGCGGCGGGAAATCATCTTCCTGGAACAGGTTCACAGGAGCGACAGCAGCCTCCGAGCACCCGGCAGCCTGATGCCCCAACAGGCCACACCGAAAGCAGGTACGGGGTTGCCGGGCATAGTAAACCCGGACGTAGTACCCCAGAAGCCGGACCGAAGAAGGGATGTCAGACCTCAGGCACATCCCAAGGGTACGAATGTTCGCCTGCATACCCTTATACCTCCCTGAGGATAGCGTGTGCACCCGCACACTGATGACTGCTCCAAACTGCTGGAAGTAAACGCCGGAGTAGTTCGGGAAACTCCAAGGGCGCCCCGTGCACACTCACGTAGGTCAGGGCACCACTACGGTCTGAAACAGTCACAGAGCCGGCACCATCCGGCAGCGACAAGGAACGCCCCTCGTAACGGCGGAGGAAAGCACGATACACCTCCTCCCCCGCCAACTTGATAATAACCCGGTGAGCAGTTACCAGCTCAACTCCGTAGACGTCGTCGACCGGGACACGGAGCATGTCACACATGACAAGCTCAACTAAAGGATAGCCAACATGGCCCGTAAACTCCAGTCCCACGGACTTTACTCTCAACACAGGAGGGAGAGGGACCCCCATCGCAAGCGTGCGACGTCACCACCAGCCAAGCAGCAACTGCCAAATTCAGAGAGGTGGTGGTACTGCTCTTTACTACCACCAAGAACTAACATGCTTAAAAGTAATTAGAACTAGAGATTGAAGTGGGGAGTATATCTTCGCCAGTTTCAGAGTCAAGGGTGCCGAGTCTGTCCTGTCTGTGGGTGCAGTCTATAGAATTCCTAACACTGATGTGTCCGAATTCAACTCAAACCTTAGAAATCTAATACTAGATAACAGACTGAACAAAAACCATCTAATTATCGCAGGGGACTTTAATATTGACCTCTGCGAGCCTGAACACCCTACTGCTGTTAGCTTCCTCAACTGTATGAATTCCTGCTTCCTCATACCCTTAATCACTAGACCTACTAGAATCACTGATAGTGCTGCCACGACTCTAGGTCACATCTGGACCAACATAACCTCTCCGCTTACTTCAGGTATAATCACCGATAGCACTACAGACCATTACCATCACATTTTTCTTAACTAACATTAACAAACCACCTCTAGAGTCAAGGGAGTTAAGCTTTAGGCTGCACAATGAAACTGCTATAGACAATTTTATAACTGCTGCTGATAATGTCAACTGGGAGTCCGAGTTAGGTAACATAGGGGACATCAACCTAGCGGTGCAATCTTTTCTTCCAAAAAACTCTCAGCCTTTATAACACCCACTGTCCTATGCTTACAAAACAAGTCACAACCAAAAGGCTTAACAATCCTTGACTTACAAAGGGAATACTTAAATCCATTAATAAAAAACATGACCTTGAGAAGAAGTATAGGTTAGGAACCGTCTCCAAAGAATTTTCAAAGAATTACTCGTTATTGTTATCTAAAATAATTAGACGAGCCAAAACTAAATACTACGAAGATAAATTTACCCAAATAAAGAGCAACATTAAAAAACTTGGAGCACAATTTCACAAATATTGGGATCAAAGAAGATTTTAAATAACAAACCACTACTCCTGTCCAATAACGATGGTCAGCTTTCAACCTCTGATTCTGCTATTGAGTTCAATAAGTTCTTCTCTTCCATTGGGTCATCCCTTGCAAATGATATTCCATTTTCCAGTACTGATGTTCAGGACTATCTTACAGGTAACTATCCACAGTCTCTGTACCTAAAGCCTACTAATTCCACTGACGTCAATGATATAATCCTTTCCCTTAAAACCAAGTCTAGTGCCCTTGAGGAGATACCAACTTTAATTTACAAAAAAGCCTCCAGATCTTTAGCCCCTGCTATTGCATTGCTCTTCAACAAGTCACTTGAACTCCAAACCTTTCCAGATATTCTAAAAAAAAGCGAGAGTAACCTCTGTCCACAAATGTGGTGATCCCACAGATGTTAACAACTACAGACCTATATCTTTCCTGCCTAACTTGACAAAAATATTTGAAAAACTAAATTTACCCAAATTAAATCCATTAATAAAAAACATGACCTTGAGAAGAAGTATAGGTTAGGAACCGTCTCCAAAGAATTTTCAAAGAATTACTCGTTATTGTTATCTAAAATAATTAGACGAGCCAAAACCCCTACAAGCAGCTTTACTCTTATCTAGCCAAACATAATATACTTAGCTCTTGTCAATATGGCTTCAGACCCAAAAAAAGCACTAACGATGCACTTATTAGTATGATTAACTTGATTCATGCAGCTCTTGATAAAAATGAGTTCCTGTTGGGTTATTTATTTAATTATTTATTTATTTATTTATTTATATTCAAGAAGGTACATTGGGTTTGTGAGAATACATAGCATAGTACAGTATTTACACTCTTGTAAAGCCACTAGTACGCGCAGCGTTTCGGGCAGGTCCTTAATCTAACAGATAATTTTAAGTAGGTAAATTCTATCAAAATTAATAAAATGATAACAAATACATTGCAAGAAAAAAAATGAGATGAGAGAGATTAGTAAGTATATTAAAGCACAATGGTATATTAAAGCTCTGACTGATTACATTGACAGCTTGATTGGCAATTTAAACAAGATTAATAGACACCATACAGCAGATTGACAGCACATATAAGAAGACAGCAATGATCCCAATGATAAAGATGTTCAGATTGGGTACATAAAGATTGGGAGATTGGGTAGCAATAGATACAGTGCAGTTTTAAAGCAAAAGGTAAAAAACTATGAAGATGAAATTAGGTACTTTTTAGTATTGTTTTTGAATGATGCAAAAGTTGGACAGCTTTTCAATTCAATAGGGAGTGAGTTCCATAGACTGGGTCCCTTTAGTTGCATAGAGTGTTTACACAAATTAAGTTTGACTCTGGGGATATCAAAGAGATATTTATTTCTGGTGTGGTGATAATGGGTCCTATTACATCTGTCCAGGGAGAGTTTCAGAGCAGGATTTGCATTTAAGAACAGGGTTTTGTAAATGTAGTTGACACAAGAGAATTTGTGGAGTGAGATTATGTTTAGCATGTTTAGGGAGTTAAACAAGGGGGCTGAGTGTTGTCTGAAAGCAGAATTTGTTATTATTCTGATAGCATATTTTTGCTGGGTAATGACTTGAGGTGGTTTGCAGTGGTTGAACCCCATGCACAGATACCATAATTAAGATAGGGATAGATTAGTGCATAATATAGAGAGATGAGAGCAGAGTTAGGTACATAATATCTGATTTTGGAGAGTATACCAACTGTTTTAGAGACTTTCTTAGTTATGTGTTGTATGTGGGTACTGAAGTTGAGTCTTTTGTCTAGGAATAGGCCATTATTGGTGGACCTGCGTAAGGCTTTTGACACTGTCAACCACCAAAACCTTCTTCTTAAATTACATCATTAAGGAGTCAGAGGACACTCCCTGCAATACCTCAAATCTTACCTTACTGACAGGCTCCAGTATGTTTCTGTGAATAATTCCATTTCTCTCACCCTACCCATCAACATTGGTGTTCCTCAGGGCAGCATACTTGGCCCTTTCCTCTTTCTCATCTACATTAATGACCTTCCAAATGCCTCCCAACACCTCAAACCAATTCTATTTGCTGACGACACAATCTTCATTTACTCCAGTCCTGACCCCCTTGCTCTAAATGCCACAGTAAATACTGAGCTAAATAAAGTCCATCTTTGGCTAACTGCCAACAAACTCACCCTTAACATTGACAAAACTTTCTATATTCTGTTTGGCAATAAATCCTCTAATCAAATAAATCTCAAAATAAACAATACCCAAATTTGTAACAAATTAGATGGCAAATTCCTTGGCGTTCTCATTGACCACAAGCTGAATTTCCAAGGACACATTCTAAATATATCTAAAAAAATTCAAAAACTGTTGGCATTCTTTCTAAGATCAGATATTATGTACCCCGCCCTGCCCTGGTGACTCTCTATTACTCCCTCAATCTATCCATATCTCAACTATGGTATTTGTGCTTGGGGTTCTACTACCCAAAATCATTTACGTCCTCTAATTACTCAACACAAAGCTGCTATTAGGACAATATCCAACTCTGGCCCCAGACATCACTCGCTACCCCTACTCAAATCTCTGAATATGTTAGATATTAAGTAACTGCACATTCTCTCATTTGTATTATACATATATAAAACGCTGAACTGTAATGCCAATCCTGACCTCAAAAGCTTCATTGAAGGTTGTAACAGAACCCATAAGCACCACACCAGAAATAAATAGAGTTTTGATATTCCAAGAGTACGACTTAATCAAACTAGAAATGCTCTACAAATCAAGGGACCCAGAATGTGGAATGACCTTCCCAATCATGTTAAAGACTGTACCTCTCTCAACCAGTTTAAGATAAAAACGAAGCACTACCTAATAAATTCCCTGTAACCTACCTTACCCCCCTATTGTCAACCCATGTCTGTTTTTTTTAAACAACGCTGCTTGTCGACCTAATTGTATTTGTGCTGCTTTTTCAGCCATGTTCCCCCCTTTCTTATTTTTATTTGTTCTCAACACATCTTATACTTTCTACTCAATTAGTAGTGAAAGAAAGCTTGGAGGGCTAGAAAAATTGCAGAACGAAGCTTTGAGGATAATCCTTGGGTACCCTCGTACCACAAAGATACTTAATATGAGAAAGGAACTTAATATTCTGAGCGTTGTTGATCGTGTTGTTGAAATTAGCTGTCAAATTGGTATAAAAATGCTTAGGCTAACTCATCCTAATCCTTGCACAGAAGTTTTTTTTTAGTTTAGTTCATTTATTATGCACCCCATACCCATCTTGTGGGCGGTAGTGGAAAGGGTTACAGAGGCACATAATGGGCTCAGGGACTGAACCCCACAATTCATTTAGCTAAGCAAGTTACAATCTTGATGAGCTAGTTACAAAATTCAAAGCCCTCCAGAATTTCTTTATTGAAGATCAGCATTGTTCCAAATGGATAACAAAAACTGGAACTCAACTCAGAATGTATCAGGTTCATGATTTGTACCAAGAGAAACAACAACGGCACTTTCCTGCACCGTGGGAGGTTACACCCTTTCCAGTTTTAATCCTTCCCTTTCCACCCAAGAAGCAAATTAGAGATCAGCCCAAGCTTCGTCTTGAGGCAAAGCTCAACGCCTTAAGCCATATTGATGCTCTGTCCACAGAGCATTCTCTCTCTCAAATCATATACACTGATGGTTCCCTACACCGCACCACGGGTGCAGCTGGAAGTGCAGTTGTTCTGACAATGGGCGATGGCTTGTACTTTGAGTGGGGAGTCCGTATAAATAACTGGGCCTCTACCCCTCAGACTGAACTATTTGCCTTGCTCCTTGCACTGAAATGTGTACAAGACTCCAAACTTTATACAATAATTGTAAGTGACTCCTTATCATCCTTAAATGCTCTCAACTCTTTAAGACATAACTGTAACATGCTCGTGTCCGAAGCTAGACACAAATACAACAAAATTATTAAGGATGGCAACAGAGTCCATTTCATGTGGTCTCCATTTCATGTTGGCCACCGAATGCATGATAGAGCTGATAAGTTAGCCAAAGAATTTGCCTTTAAAGGAGCCGTTGAGTGTAACCTTGGATTGTCAATGAGCAATCTGAGAGCAGCAGTACACCGAGAACTTCAACAAGATCTTGTAGATCTTGCAAAAAAAGCACTAACGATGCACTTATTAGTATGATTAACTTGATTCACGCAGCTCTTGATACAAAGGAGTTCCCTGTTTGGTTATTTGTGGACCTGCGTAAGGCTTTTGACACTGTCAACCACCAAAACCTTCTTATAAAATAAATAAATAAAATAAAATAAAATAAAATGTATATTTAGGTAAGTTACATACATACAATAAATTTTTACAAAGATTGGTTGACTTATAGGTAGAGCTAGTACATACAATGCCTAAAGCCACTATTACGCGTTTCGGGCATGATAAACTTAAATGACAAGCTTTATACTAATTGAGCATAATGAGTAGAATGAAAACAAGAAATGAAAACATAGATGAAAAAGCAGCACAAATACAATTAAGTCGACAAACAGCGCTCATTAAAGAAAAACAGACATTGGTTGACAATGGAAGGGTAAGGTAGGTTACAGGGAATTTATTAGGTATAGCTTCGTTTTTAACTTAAACTGGTTGAGAGAGGTGCAGTCTTTAACATGGTTGGGAAGGTCATTCCACATTCTGGGCCCCTTGATTTGTAGAGCATTTCTAGTTTGATTAAGTCGTACTCTAGGAATATCAAAACTGTATTTATTTCTGGTGTGGTGCTCATGGATTCTGTTACAACCTTCTATGAAGCTTTTGAGATCAGGATTGGCATTATAGTTTAGCGTTTTATATATGTATAATACACATGAGAGAATGTGCAGTGACTTAATGTCTAACATATTCAGAGATTTGAGTAGGGGTACCGAGTGATGTCTGGGGCCAGAGTTGGATATTGTCCTAATAGCAGCTTTGTGTTGAGTAATTAGAGGACGTAAGTGATTTTGGGTAGTAGAGCCCCAAGCACAAATACCATAGTTGAGATATGGATAGATAAGGGAGTAATAGAGAGTCACCAGGGCAGGGCGTGGTACATAATATCTGATCTTAGAAAGAATGCCCACAGTTTTTGAAACTTTTTTTGATATATTTAGAATGTGTCCCTGGAAATTCAGTTTGTGGTCAATGAGAATGCCAAGGAATTTGCCATCTAATTTGTTACAAATTTGGGTATTGTTTATTTTGAGATTTATTTGACTAGAGGATTTATTGCCAAACAGAATATAGAAAGTTTTGTCAATGTTAAGGGTGAGTTTGTTGGCAGTTAGCCAAAGATGGACTTTATTTAGCTCAGTATTTACTGTGGCATTTAGAGCAAGGGGGTCAGGACTAGAGTAAATGAAGGTTGTGTCGTCAGCAAATAGAATTGGTTTGAGGTGTTGGGAGGCATTTGGAAGGTCATTAATGTAGATGAGAAAGAGGAGAGGGCCAAGTATGCTGCCCTGAGGCAGCATGTTGATGGGTAGGGTGGGAGAAATTGTATTATTCACAGAAACATATTGGAGCCTGTCAGTAAGGTAGGATTTGAGGTATTGTAGGGAGTGTCCTCTGACTCCATAATGATGTAATTTAAGAAGAAGGTTTTGGTGGTTGACAGTATCAAATGCTTTACGCAGGTCCACAAATAACCCAACAGGGAACTCCTTTTTATCAAGAGCTGTATGAATCGAGTTAAGCATACTAATAAGTGCATCGTTAGTGCTTTTTTTTGGGTCTGAAGCCATATTGGCAAGGGCTAAGTATATTGAGTTTGGCTAGATATGAGTAAAGCTGCTTATAGATTAGTTTTTCAAAAATTTTTGACAAGTTTGGCAGGATTGATATAGGTCTGTCGTTGTTAACATCTGTGAGATCACCACATTTGTGGACAGGCGTTACTCTCGCTTTTTTTAGAATATCTGGAAAGGTTTGGAGTTCAAGTGACTTGTTGAAGAGCAAAGCAATAGCAGGGGCTAAAGTTCTGGAGGCTTTTTTGTAAATTAAAGTTGGTATCTCCTCAAGGGCACCAGACTTGGTTTTAAGGGAAAGGATTATCTCATTGACGTCAGTGGAGTTAATAGGCTTTAGGTACAGAGACTGTGGATAGTTACCTGTAAGATAGTCCTTAATGTCAGTACTGGAAGATGGAATATCATTAGCAAGGGATGAACCAATGGAAGAGAAGAACCTATTGAATTCTTCAATATTAATTATTACTAATTACTAATTACTATTATTATTACTAATATTAATTCTTCTTAAATTACATCATTATGGAGTCAGAGGACACGCCCTGCAATACCTCAAATCTTATCTTACTGACAGGCTCCAGTATGTTTCTGTGAATAATACAATTTCTCCCACCCTACCCATCAACATTGGTGTTCCTCAGGGAAGCATACTTGGCCCTCTCCTCTTTCTCATCTACATTAATGACCTTCCAAATGCCTCCCAACACCTCAAACCAATTCTATTTGCTGACGACACAACCTTCATTTACTCCAGTCCTGACCCCCTTGCTCTAAATGCCACAGTAAATACTGAGCTAGAGAAAGTTTATCTTTGGCTAACTGCCAACAAACTCACCCTTAACATTGACAAAATGTTTTATATTCTGTTTGGCAAAAAATCCTCTAATCAAATAAATCTCAAAATAAACAATACCTAAATTTGTAACAAATTAGATGGCAAATTCCTTGGCGTTCACATCGACCACAAGCTGAATTTCCAGGGACACATTCTAAATATATCAAAAAAAGTTTCAAAAACTGTTGGCATTCTTTCTAAGATCAGATATTATGTACCCCGCCCTGCCCTGGTGACTCTCTATTACTCCCTCGTCTATCCATATCTCAACTATGGTATTTGTGCTTGGGGTTCTACTACCCAAAATCATTTACGTCCTCTAATTACTCAACACAAAGCTGCTATTAGGACAATATCCAACTCTAGCCCCAGACATCACTCGGTACCCCTACTCAAATCTCTGAATATGTTAGATATTAAGTCATTGCACATTCTCTCAGGTGTATTATACATATATAAAACGCTGAACTGTAATGCCAATCCTGACCTCAAAAGATTCATTGAAGGTTGTAACAGAACCCATGAGCACCACACCAGAAATAAATACAGTTTTGATATTCCTAGAGTACGACTTAATCAAACTAGAAATGCTCTTCAAATCAAGGGGCCCAGAATGTGGAATGATCTTCCCCACCATGTTAGAGACAGTACTTCTCTCAACCAGTTTAAGATAAAAACGAAGCACTACCTAATAAATTCCCTGTAACCTACCTTACATTGTCACTATTACTATTGTCAACCCATGTATCTTTTTTTTTGTTTTGTTTTTTCAAAACAACGCTGTTTGAATGTAATTTTCTGTAATAATTTGTAATTGTATTTGTGCTGCTTTTTCAGCCATGTTCCCCCTCTTTTACCTCTATTTTTATTTGTTCTCAACACATTTTATTCTTTTTACCCATTAGTATTAAGCTTTAGTCATTAATGTTTTTCCTGCCCGAAACGCTTTGCGTAATAGTGGCTCTAGGCATTGTATGTACTAGCTCTATCTATTAATCCAACAAACTTTGTAAAATCTCTTTATGTATGTACCTTACCTAAATAAACATTTATTTATTTATTTATTTATTTATTTATATCTGAGGCAAAGTGAAATTGACACCAGTAATTCCATCTATCATCATACTATCATGCAAGAGGAGCCACACATCTATGGATCATCCAATAAAATCAGCAGACTTCTAGATCTGACTACTGCTCGGCTTAGACTCGGTTACAAGTATCTCTGGGAATTCTCATTATCTGCCGATGTAGACCTGACCAAATGTAAACTGTGTCAACAAAATTATTCGCACACCTTCCGTCACTATGTGATGGAGTGCGAAAAGATACGTGAATTTAGAGACAATTCTATAACCAATGTTCCAGCGATGTGTAAATATTTTATTCAAAGTGATCTGCTACCAGAAATTTTAGCCAAATATCCCCAGTTTGCTAACTGTAGGTAGTAACTAAGTGATTGTAACCTATCCACCGCTGCCCACTGGATGGGGGGCGGTGTGCAGGACAAACATATCAATTGTGACACTAGCTCTCCACATATGTCAGTTGCTTAATTTAGAACCTGTACTTGAGGTCGATCTGGAACCCATTGTTGATGTGACGACTTATATTGAATTTTGTAACTAGTTCATCAAGATTGTAACTTGCTTAGCTAAATGAATTGTGGGGTTCAGTCCCTGAGCCCATTATGTGCCTCTGTAACCCTTTCCACAACCGCCCACAAGATGGGTATGGGGTGCATAACAAATGAACTAAAGTAACTAACTACTCAATTAGTATTAAGCTTTAGTCATTAATGTTTTTCATGCCCGAAACGCTTTGCGTAATAGTGGCTTTAGGCATTGTATGTACTAGCTCTATCTATAAATCGATCAATCTTTGTAAAATCTCTTGTATGTATGTACCTTACCTAAATAAACATTTATTTATTTTATTTATTTATTTAATTATCGCAGGGGACTTTAATATTGACCTCTGCGAGCCTGAACACCCTACTGCTGCCAGCTTCCTCAACTGTATGAATTCATGCTTCCTCATACCCTTAATCACTAGACCTACTAGAATCACTGATAGTCTGATAGTACTGCCACGACTCTAGATCACATTTGGACCAACATAACCTCTCCGCTTACTACTCGTATAATCATCGATAGCACTACAGCCCATTACCCCACATTTCTCCTAACCAACATTAACAAACCACCTCCAGAGACAAGGAAGTTAAGCTTTAGGCTGCACAATGAAACTGCTATAGACAATTTTATAGCTGCTGCTGCTAATATCAACTGGGAGTCCGAGTTAGGTAACATAGGGGACATCAACCTAGCAGTGTAATCTTTTCTTCATAAAACTCTCAGCCTTTATAACACCCACTGTCCTATGCTAACGAAACAAGTCACAACTAAAAGGCTAAACAATCCTTGGCTTACAAAGGGAATACTTAAATCCATTAATAAAAAACATGACCTTGAGAAGAAGTATAGGTTAGGAACCGTCTCCAAAGAATTTTCAAAGAATTACTCGTTATTGCTATATAAAATAATTAGACGAGCCAAAACTAAATACTACGAAGATAAATTTACCCAAATAAAGGGCAACATTAAAAAAACATGGAGCACAATTTCACAAATATTGGGATCAAAGAAGATTTTAAATAACAAACCACTACTCCTGTCCAATAACGATGGTCAGCTTTCAGCCTCTGATACTGCTATTGAGTTCAATAGGTTCTTCTCTTCCATTGGGTCATCCTTTGCAAATGATATTCCATCTTCCAGTACTGATGTTCAGGACTATCTTACAGGTAACTATTCACAGTCTCTGTACCTAACGCCTGCTAATTCCACTGATGTTAATGAGATAATCCTTTCCCTTAAAACCAAGTCTAGTGCCCTTGAGGAGATACCAACTTTAATTTACAAAAAAAAAACTCCAGATCTTTAGCCCCTGCTATTGCATTGCTCTTCAACAAGTCACTTGAACTCCAAACCTTTCCAGATATTCTAAAAAAGCGAGAGTAACCCCTGTCTAGAAATGTGGTGATCTCACAGATGTTACCAACTACAGACCTATATCAATCCTGCCTAACTTGTCAAAAATATTTGAAAAACTAATCTACAAGCATCTTTACTAGCCAAGCACCTTATCTAGCCAAACACAATACACTTAGCTCTTGTCAATATGGCTTCAGACCCAAAAAAAGCACTAACGATGCACTTATTAGTATGATTAACTTGATTCATGCAGCTCTTAATAAAAATGAGTTCCCTGTTGGGTTATTTGTGGACCTACGTAAGGCTTTTGACACTGTCAACCACCAAAAACACTCTATGCAAATAAAGGGACCCAGTTTATGGAACTCACTCCCTACTGAATTGAAAAGCTGTCCAACTTTTACATCATTCAAAATCAATACTAAAAAGTACCTAATTTCATCTTCATAGTTTTTCACTTTTTGCCTTAAAATTGCACTGTATCAATTGCTACCCAATCTCCCAACCTTTATGTTCCCAATTTGTACATCTTTACCATTGTGATCATTGCTGTTTTCTTATATGTGCTGCCAATCTGTTGTATGGTGTTTATAAATCTTGTTTATCTGTATCTTTTGCTACCCAGTCTCCCAATCTTTATGTACCCAATCTGAACATCTTTACCATTGTGATCATTGCTGTCTTATATGTGCTGTCAATCTGCTGTATGTTGTCTATTAACCTTGTTTAAATTACTAATCAAGCTGTCAATGTAATCAATCAGAGCTTTAATATAACAATATGCTTTAATATACCTACTTATCTCTCTCATCTCATTTTTCTCTTCTAATGTATCTTTATCATTTATCAATTCTGATTGAAATTACCTACTTAAAATTATCTGCTAGATTAAGGACCTGCCCGAAACGCTGTGCGTACTAGTGGCTTTGCAAGAATGTATATACTGTACTATCCAATGTATTCTCACAAACCCAATGTACCTTCTTGTATATATATAAATAAATAAACCTTCTTCTTAAATTACATCATTATGGAGTCAGAGGTCACTCCCTGCAATACCTCAAATCTTACCTTACTGACAGGCTCCAGTATGTTTCTGTGAATAATTCCATTTCTCCCACCCTACCCATCAACAATGGTGTTCCTCAGGCAGCATACTTGGCCCTCTCCTCTTTCTCATCTACATTAATAACCTTCCAAATGCCTCCCTACACCTTAAACCAATTCTATTTGCTGACGACACAACCTTCATTTACTCCAGTCCTGACCCCTGTGCTCTAAATGTCACAGTGAATACTGAGCTAAATAAAGTCCATCTTTGGCTAACCGCGAACAAACTCACCCTTAACATTGACAAAACTTTCTATATTCTGTTTGGCAATAAATCCTCTAATCAAATAAATCTCAGGATAAACAATACCCATATTTGTAACAAAATAGATGGCAAATTCCTTGGCGTTCTCATTGACCACAAGCTGAATTTCCAGGGGACACATTCTAAATATATCTAAAAAAAGTTTCAAAAACTGTTGGCATTCTTTCTAAGATCCGATATTATATACCTCGCCCTGCCCTGGTGATGCTCTATTACTGCATCATCTATCCATATCTCAACTATGGTATTTGTGCCTGGGGTTCTACTACCCAAAATCATTTACGTCCTCTAATTACTCAACACAAAGCTGCTATTAGGACAATATCCAACTCTGGTCCCAGACATCACTCGCTACCCCTACTCAAATCTCTGAATATGTTAGATATTAAGTAACTGCACATTCTCTCATGTGTATTATACATATATAAAACGCTGAACTGTAATGCCAATCCTGACCTCAAAAGCTTCATAGAAGGTTGTAGCAGAACCCATGAGCACCACACCAGAAATAAATACAGTTTTGATATTCCTAGAGTACGACTTAATCAAACTAGAAATGCTCTACAAATCAAGGGACCCAGAATGTGGAATGACCTTCCCAACCATGTTAAAGACTGTACGTCTCTCAACCAGTTCAAGATAAAAACGAAGCACTACCTAATAAATTCCCTGTAACCTACCTTACCCCTCTATTGTCAACCAATGTCTTTTTTTTTTTTTATTTTTTTTTAATGGCGCTGTTTGTCGACAGAATTGTATTTGTGCTGCTTTTTCAGCCATGTTCCCCCCTTTTTTATCTCTTTTTTTATCTCTTTTAACTGCTGTTAGCTTCCTCAACTGTATGAATTCCTGCTTCCTCATACCCTTAATCACTAGACCTACTAGAATCACTGATAGCACTGCCACGACGCTCGATCACATCTGGACAAACATAACCTCTCCGCTTACTTCAGGTATAATCACTGATAGCACTACAGATCATTACCCCACATTTCTCTTAACTAACATTAGCAAACCACCTCTTGAGTCAAGAGTGATACGTTTTAGACTACACAATGAAACTGCTATAGACAATTTTATAACTGCTGCTGATAATGTCAACTGGGAGTCCGAGTTAGGTAACATAGTGGACATCAACCTAGCAGTGCAATCTTTTCTTCAAAAAACTCTTAGCCTTTATAATACCCACTGTCCTATGCTTACAAAACAAGTCACAACCAAAAGGCTTAACAATCCCTGGCTTACAAAGGGAATACTTAAATCTATTAATAAAAAACATGACCTTGAGAAGAAGTATAGGTTAGGAATTGTCTCCAAAGAATTCTCAAAGAATTACTCATTATTGCTGTCTAAGATAATTAGACGAGCCAAAACTAAATACTACGAAGATAAATTTACCCAAATAAAGAGCAACATTAAACAAACTTGGAGAACAATTTCTCAAATATTGGGATCAAAGAAGTCTTTAAATAACAAACCGACTCTCCTGTCTAATAACGATGGTCAGCTTTCAGCCTCTGATTCTGCTATTGAGTTCAATAGGTTCTTCTCTTCCATTGGTTCATCCCTTGCAAATGATATTCCATCTTCCAGTACAGACATTAATGACTATCTTTCAGGTAACTATCCACAGTCTCTGTACCTAAAGCCTATTAATTCCACTGACGTCAATGAGATAATCCTTTCCCTTAAAACCAAGTCTGGTGCCCTTGAGGAGATACCAACTTTAATTTACACAAAAGCCTCCAGATCTTTAGCCCCTGCTATTGCTTTGCTCTTCAACAAGTCACTTGAACTCCAAACCTTCCCAGATATTCTAAAAAAAAAGCGAGAGTAACGCCTGTCCACAAATGTGGTAATCTCACAGATGTTAACAACTACAGACCTATATCTATCCTGCCTAACTTGTCAAAAATTTTTGAAAAACTAATCTATAAGCAGCTTTACTCATATCTAGCCAAACTCAATATACTTAGCCCTTGCCAATATGGCTTCAGACCCAAAAAAAGCACTAACGATGCACTTATTAGTATGCTTAACTCGATTCATACAGCTCTTGATAAAAATGAGTTCCCTGTTGCGTTGTTTGTGGACCTGCGTAAAGCTTTTGACACTGTCAACCACCAAAACCTTCTTCTTAAATTACATCATTATGGAGTCAGAGGACACTCCCTACAATACCTCAAATCCTACCTTACTGACAGGCTCCAATATGTTTCTGTGAATAATACAATTTCTCCCACCCTACCCATCAACATTGGTGTTCCCCAGGGCAGCATACTTGGCCCTCTCCTCTTTCTCATCTACATTAATGACCTTCCATATGCCTCCCAACACCTCAAACCAATTCTATTTGCTGACGACACAACCTTCATTTACTCCAGTCCTGATCCCCTTGCTCTAAATGCCACAGTAAATACTGAGCTAAATAAAGTCCATCTGTGGCTAACTGCCAACAAATTCACCCTTAACATTGACAAAACCTTCTATATTCTGTTTGGCAATAAATCCTCTAATCAAATAAATCTCAAAATAAACAATACCCAAATTTGTAACAAATTAGATGGCAAATTCCTTGGCATTCTCATTGACCACAAGCTTAATTTCCAGGGACACATTCTAAACATATCAAAAAAAGTTTCAAAAACTGTGGGCATTCTTTCTAAGATCAGATATTATGTACCCCGCCCTGCCCTGGTGACTCTCTATTACTCCCTTATCTATCCATATCTCAACTATGGTATTTGTGCTTGGGGCTCTACTACCCAAAATCACTTACGTCCTCTAATTACTCAACACAAAGCTGCTATTAGGACAATATCCAATTCTGGCCCCAGACATCACTCGGTACCCCTACTTAAATCTCTGAATATGTTAGACATTAAGTCACTGCACATTCTCTCATGTGTATTATACATATATAAAACGCTAAACTATAATGCCAATCCTGATCTCAAAAGCTTCATAGAAGGTTGTATCAGAACCCATGAGCATCACACCAGAAATAAATACAGTTTTGATATTCCTAGAGTACGACTTAATCAAACTAGAAATGCTCTACAAATCAAGGGGGACAGAATGTGGAATGACCTTCCCAACCATGTTAAAGACTGTACCTCTCTCAACCAGTTTAAGTTAAAAGCGAAGCTATACCTAATAAATTCCCTGTAACCTACCTTACAGATTCAGAGATTCAGATTCAGATGTTTATTCAGGTAAGGTATATACATACAAGTGATGTTACATTAATGGATTGATATATAGATAGAGCTAGTACATACAATGCCTAAAGCCACTATTACGCAATGCGTTTCGGGCAAGAAAAAACATTAATATCTAGAACTTAATACTAATTGAGCATAAAGAATAAAAGATGTTGAGAACAAATACAAATAAAGATAAAAAAAAGGGGGAACATGACTGAAAAAGCAGCACAAATACAATAGGTTGACAAACAGTGTTGATTAAAAAAAAGAAAAAAAAAAAAGAAAATAACAGACATGGGTTGACAATAGAGGAGTGAGGTAGATTACAGGGAATTTATTAGGTAGTGTTTAGTTTTTATCTTAAACTGGTTGAGAGAGGTACAGTCTTTAACATGGTTGGGAAGGTCATTCCACATTCTGGGCCCCTTGATTTGCAGAGCATTTCTAGTTTGATTAAGACGTACTCTAGGAATATCAAAACTGTATTTATTTCTGGTGTGGTGCTCATGGGTTCTGTTACAACCTTCTATGAAGCTTTTACCCTTCTATTGTCAACCAATGTCTGTTTTTTTCTTTAAAGAGCGCTGTTTGTCGACATAATTGTATTTGTGCTGCTTTTTCATCTATGTTTTCATTCTACTCATTATGCTCAATTAGTATTAAGCTTGTCATTTAAGTTTATCATGCCCGAAACGCTTTGCGTAATAGTGGCTTTAGGCATTGTATGTACTAGCTCTACCTATAAGTCAAACAATCCTTGTAAATATTTATTGTATGTATGTACCTTACCTAAATAAAATTGTATTGTATTGTATTTGTTCTCAACTCATTTTATTCTTTATGCTCAATTAGTATTAAGCTTTAGTCATTGTATGTACTAGCCCTATCTATAAATCCATCACTCTTTGTAAAATCTCTTGTATGTATGTACCTTACCTAAATAAACATTTGATTTGATTTGAATTATTCACATAAATATACTGGAGCCTGTCAGTAAGGTAAGACTTAAGGTATTGCAGGGAGTGACCTCTGACTCCATAATGATGTAATTTAAGAAGAAGGTTTTGGTGGTTGACAGTGTCAAAAGCCTTACGCAGGTCCACAAATAACCCAACAGGGAACTCATTTTTATCAAGAGCTGCATGTATCAAGTTAATCATACTAATAAGTGCATCGTTAGTGCTTTTTTGGGGTCTGAAGCCATATTGACAAGAGCTAAGTATATTGACTAAGTATATATTTGGCTAGATAAGAGTAAAGCTGCTTTTAGATTAGTTTCTCAAATATTTTTGACAAGTTTGGCAGAATTGATATTAGTCTGAAGTTGTGAGATCACCACATTTGTGGACAGGGGTTACTCTCGCTTTTTTTTTTTTAGAATATCTGAGAAGGTTTAGAGTTCAAGTGACTTGTTGAAGAGCAATGCAATGACAGGAGCTAAAGATCCGGAGTTTTTTTTGTAAATTAAAGTTAGTATCTCCTCAAGGGCACTAGACTTGGTTTTATGGGAAAGAGTTATCTCAGTAAGTAAGTAACTCAGTAACTAAGCACTACCTAATTAACTCCCTGTAACCTATCTTACCCCTAAATGTTAAACAACCTATGTCTGCTATTTTAAACAATGCTGTTTGTCGACCAAATTGTATATTTGCTATTTTTCTGGCATGTTCCCCCTTTTTTATTTTTATATTTTCTCAACACAATTTATACTTTAATCTCAATTAGTATTAAGTTTTAGTCATTTGTGTTTTTCCTGCCCGAAACGCTTTGCGTAATAGTGGCTTTAGGCATTGTATGTACTAGCTCTATCTATAAATCCATCAATGTTTGTCTCACACCTTGTATGTATATGTACTTTACCTGAATAAACATTTGAATTTGAGTAACATCAGTGGAATTAGCAGGCGTTAGGTACAGAGACTGTGGATAGACACCTGTAAGATAGTCCTGAACATTAGTACTGGAAGAAGGAACTTCATTTGCAAGGGATGACCCAATGTAGAGAAGAACCTATTGAACTCAATAGCAGTATCAGAGGCTGAAAGCAGACCATCGATATTGGACAGGAGTATTGGTTTGTTATTTATAATCTTCTTTGATCCCAATATTTGTGAAATTGTGCTCCATGTTTTCTTAATGTTGCCCTTTGTGTGGGTAAATTTATCTTCGTAGTATTTAATTTTGATTCTTCTAATTATTTTAGATAGCAATGATGAGTAATTCTTTGAAAATTCTTTGGAGACGATTCCTAACCTATACTTCTTCTCAAGGTCATGTTTTTTATTAATGGATTTAAGTATTCCCTTTGTAAGCCAAGGATTGTTTAGCCTTTTAGTTGTGACTTGTTTCGTTAGCATAGGACAGTGGGTGTTATAAAGGCTGAGAGTTTTATGAAGAAAAGATTACACTGCTAGGTTGATGTCCCCTATGTTACCTAATTCGGCTTCCCAGTTGATATTAGCAGCAGCAGCTATAAATTGTCTATAGCAGTTTCATTGTGCAGCCTAAAGCTTATCTCCTTTGTCTCTAGAGGTGGTTTGTTAATGTTAGTTAGGAGAAATGTGGGGTAATGGTCTGTAGTGCTATCGATGATTATCCCTGAAGTAAGCGGAGAGGTTATGTTGGTCCAGATGTGATCAAGAGCCGTGGCAGTACTATCAGTGATTCTAGTAGGTCTAGTGATTGGGCAAAGTTTCTTTCGCCCTGATACTCCTGTTCACCTGGCAGTAACTAGGTACCTGGGAGTTAGACAACTGTTACAGGATGCTTCCTGGGTGTGTGTGTGTGTAAAAAATTCCGTTGATTGACAGTTGAGAGGCGGGCCGAAAGAGCTAGAGCTCAACCCCCGCAAGCACAACTAGGTGAATACATACATACATATACATTGCACCCTGTTATTATAGAGCTAAGTACAACCGAGAGTTGTAGTAATTAGTGGCGGGAAGATATATAGCCGATGGCAGTATATGTGGCCACGTGAAGGCCGCCATTGTCATCACAAGTCAATGTTTTGATGTGAGGTGATCAGCTGTTGGTGTGTTGTTGGTCGCAAGCGGAAGGTGAGGGGGAAGTGTTGGTGTTTGTGGCTGTGTGTGTTCTCTTGGCTCCTCGCACGCCTTCTCACCACCCTTATATACGACCTGTTGACCACCTGATGTATGTGAAGGTGTGGTGTTGGGTGGAGTGAGGTGAGTGTGAGGCCAACACCAGCCACGGGGAGGCTCCCGGAGGCCACACTCACACTCACGCCACAGGGAGGCTCTTGGAGGCCCCACACTCACGACACAGGGAGGCTCCCGGAGGCCACACTCACACTCACGCCACAGGGAGGCTCTTGGAGGCCCCACACTCACGCCACAGGGAGGCTCCCGGAGGGCCCACTCTCATGCCACAGGGAGGCTCCTGGAGGCCCCACACTCACACGCCACAGGGAGGCTCCCGGAGGGCCCACTCACGCCACAGGGAGGCTCCTAGAGGCCCCACACTCACACGCCACAGGGAAGCTCCTGGAGGCCCCACACTCACACGCCACAGGGAGGCTCCTGGAGGCCCCACACTCACACGCCACAGGGAGGCTCTTGGAGGCCCCACACTCACACGCCACAGGGAGGCTCTTGGAGGCCCCACACTCACACGCCACAGGGAGGCTCCTGGAGGCCCCACACTCACACGCCACAGGGAGGCTCCTGGAGGCCCCACACTCACACGCCACAGGGAGGCTCCTGGAGGCCCCACACTCACACGCCACAGGGAGGCTCTTGGAGGCCCCACACTCACACGCCACAGGGAGGCTCCTGGAGGCCCCACACTCACACGCCACAGGGAGGCTCCTGGAGGCCCCACACTCACACGCCACAGGGAGGCTCCTGGAGGCCCCACACTCACACGCCACAGGGAGGCTCTTGGAGGCCCCACACTCACACGCCACAGGGAGGCTCCTGGAGGCCCCACACTCACACGCCACAGGGAGGCTCCTGGAGGCCCCACACTCACACGCCACAGGGAGGCTCCTGGAGGCCCCACACTCACACGCCACAGGGAGGCTCTTGGAGGCCCCACACTCACACGCCACAGGGAGGCTCCTGGAGGCCCCACACTCACACGCCACAGGGAGGCTCTTGGAGGCCCCACACTCACACGCCACAGGGAGGCTCTTGGAGGCCCCACACTCACACGCCACAGGGAGGCTCTTGGAGGCCCCACACTCACACGCCACAGGGAGGCTCCTGGAGGCCCCACACTCACGCCACAGGGAGGCTCTTGGAGGCCCCACACTCACACGCCACAGGGAAGCTCTTGGAGGCCCCACACTCACACGCCACAGGGAGGCTCTTGGAGGCCCCACACTCACGCCACAGGGAAGCTCCCGGAGGCCCCACACTCACACGCCACAAGGAGGCTCCCGGAGGCCCCACACTCACGCCACAGGGAGGCTCCTGGAGGCCCCACACACACACGCCACAGGGAGGCTCCCGGAGGCCCCACACTCACACGCCACAAGGAGGCTCCCGGAGGCCCCACACTCACGCCACAGGGAGGCTCCTGGAGGCCCCACACACACACGCCACAAGGAGGCTCCCGGAGGCCCCACACTCACGCGCCACAGGGAGGCTCTTGGAGGCCCTACACTCACGCCACAGGGAAGCTCTTGGAGGCCCCGCACTCACACGCCACAGGGAGGCTCCCGGAGGCCCCACACTCATGCCACAGGGAGGCTCCCAGAGGCCCCACACTCACACACACGCCACAGGGAGGCTCCCGGAGGCCCCACACTCACACACACGCCACAGGGAGGCTCCCGGAGGCCCCACACTCGGTTGATTGGTTGATTATTTATGTCAGAAGAAAAGACATAAATATAATCTGCATGTAGAACCTCTACCAGAAAAATATTTTAAGCCAAACTGAAGATATGTAATTTTATAAAAGTTGCTCTTCTGAGGGGGGTGGGGGTAGCTGCTTGAGGCTACTGTACTGATATAGTGCCAAACTATTAGGTGCCATTTGTTCCTTCTTTACTTTTAGGCTTACCGGTAACCATGAGCCAGGTTGGGAGGTGTAAAGAGCAGTGGCCACCACCAAGGAAGACACCCAGAAACTCAATGAAACCAAACAGACCATTTTTGCTTATAAGAGAGACCATAATCTCAAAATTCACGAAACTAGTGCATGCTCATTTGGCCTACCTTTTTCCTCATTCATTGAGAGGCGGGAGGCAGCCTAGTTCAGCCAGGTGCTCCACCCTCAGTTCTTTGCAGTGCAGTGATTGAAGCAGCGCCTGGTTGCCCTTTCTGTTGCTCTGGCTTCAGAGTGCAGTGATTGAAGCAGTGCCTGGTTGCCCTTTCTGTTGCTCTGGCTTCAGTCTCTTGTGTTTTGGTTTTATGGTGTTTTGCCTTTGTGGGCTGATCCTGTACACATTGGTGCAGCTGAGCCAGGAAGTGTAGTGCACTTGGAGCTGCATGTGCTCACAGCTCTCATCCTTGTGTGATCCTTAGTGCTGCCCTTGCACTCCCGGGGTTGCCTTCCCTTGGAGTGTTCAGGGATCGCTCCCTTAGAAGACCTACTTGCCTGTTGTACTCTTCACCCAAGGTAAGTCGGTTGTCTTTGACCTTGTCTTCCCATGGGTCAAGAGCAATTTTTATCTGGTGGGACGCACTGTGGTTCATGCAACCTCGCCGGCACCATGTGCTTGGCCTTCACAGCGTTATGATTGTGCTGTGTAGGCATACAATTCTCTACTCTATATTCTTGTACAGTATTCGTCCTTGTGTACTGTCTTCCAGTAGAATTTATGTTTAAGGGAAGCATAGCATTCCCATTGCCTGGTCTTACCTGCAAAGCCATTCCCTGTAGACCCCTGGAAAGCCCATGTCTGTTTGGTTATCCTATTGATATTCCCCCCCCCCCCCCTCCCCCGAACCTCCTTTTGCCTCGTGTAAATCTGAGGGGTTGTGCATCCGTGCCACATGGCGACGCTCACACTCATTTCTTCTGCCTCTGTCATGCTGCTTGCTTAGTCGGCGACACCCTCAGCCTTGAGTCGTGTGGGACATATTCTCCACGTGTTACTCTTCATACGAACCATTCTAATGAAGATCATTGTGTCCCAGCAGCGACCAGTTTGCATTTGAAATTTTCTGTGTTGCAGCAGTTTAGGTTGTGTGACGAGGTGGATGCCCCTGAGCTGCCCTGGTTGGTGTTTAGGGACCCCGGTTTGGAGGTGTTGGTTAATTCAACTGTGGTTCTGTTCACACTTCTCTTCCTTCTTCGTAAAAACATAAGAATTGAGGAAATTGCAGAAGGCCTTTTGACTCATATGAGGTAGCTCCTAATTATATCCACCCAAACAAATTCATATACAGTATATGTCTAACTTACACTTGAAAAGATCATGGGATAGGTGTATTACTTCTTCTGTATTATGTTATGTGGTAATTGGTTCCAGAAATCAACAACCCTGTTACCGAACCAGTATTTACCCAGATCTTTCCCAAATCTAAACTTATCCAATTTATACCCATTGTTTCATGTTCTATTGTGTGTTGATACTTTTAATACCCTATTAATATCCCATTTGTTATGCCCATTTGTCCACATGTACACCTCTATCATGTCACCCATAATTCTTCACTTTTCTAGAGAATACAAATTAAGCTTTGTCAATCTCTCTATATGAAAGGTTTCTAATTTGCGGGATTAACTTTATCATCCTACGCTGGATGCATTCTAGCAAATTTATATCCATTCTATAGTAAAGCGACCAAAAGTAAACTGCATAATCTAAATGGGGCCTAACATGAGCAAGATATACCCGAAGCATAACATAAGAGCATAAGAATGAAGGTAACTGCAGAGGGTAAAACCCAGTATCCTATTTCCCTTATTACGAACATTTAAGCATTGATTTTTTTGGTTTTAAATTCTTACTGATTACAACTCTCAGATCCCGTTCGCAATTCGACCGTAATATCAACACCAGCTAGGTCGTATCTTGTAACTCTTTCTCATCATCATTACCTAGCCTCAAAACCTTACATTTGTTAGCATTAAACTGCATCTGCTAATATTTGGACCATTTCAAAACCCTATTTAGATTGTCCTGAAGTGGTAGCGAGTCTTTTTCTGTGTTTATTTCCCTCCTGATTTTTGTATCATCGGCAAAATTGCAAATATTGCTGCTCAAACCTGAATCTAAATCATTTATATATATTATGAATAACAGAGGTCCCAGGATAGAGCCTTGAGGCACTCCACTTACAACATTTTCCCAGTCTGACTTAACCCCCATTTATATTAACTTTGTTTCCTTTGGTATAGCCATGCCCTAATCCAACTTTAAATAGCACCCCCAATACCATGAGGCTTTAACTTTTAATCAATCATTTAATTGTATTCTTTAACTTTTAATTAATGTGGCACTGTATCAAAAGCTTTGCTAAAGTCAAGGTACACAACATCACAAACCTTATCACTATCAACTGCCTCAACTATGTTGGAATAAAATGATAGCAAATTTGTTAAACATAAATGGCCATTTGTAAAACCATGTTGGGAATCATTTATTAATTTATGTTTTGCAAGATTAAGACGAATGGTATTTGCAATTATCGATTCGAGTAACTTTTCCACAATGGACGTTAACCCTTAAACTGCATGAAACGTCATATGATGTGTGACATTGAGCTCAGTTTTTAAACTTTTCTGAAACTCTTTCAAATGTTTTGTGCATAATCTACTAGGCAAATGCTCCAACTTTGTCTAAATGATACCCGTGTAACTTGAAAAACAAGAAAATAAAAAATAATTATAAAATCAGTCTTTCATGTGCATCATGAGTCTTCAGTCTGAGTCTTCAGTTCAGACTCAGGCACATTTCATGTGTCTGAGTTTTTCATGTGCACAAAAATATATAATTCAGCAAAAAAAAAAAAAAAATCAAAAGGAAGGGGGTGGTAGGAGAAAAGCACACACAAACTGTATTGGAGGGGACCTAAACATTCCCTCTAATGCGTTGTGTGTGGTTTCCTCCAAGGCTAAGGGTCCCTTCTTCCAGCCAGAGGTGATACTTCCTTCCCTAAAGAAAAAAAAATTATAACATTGAATATTGAAAACTCTAGATCTTGAAATCAGCTGCAAATTATAAAATACCACAAACTGTTCATTTGGTGTTATTATGCTCTCAGAATAGCATATGATCTTCATTTTCATATATTTAGAATATAGGTTTTCAGTATAGTTTACTGTAAAAAAAATTGTCAATGTGGAATTTGAAATATGCACAAATTTAGGCAACAAAAATTTATAACTCCAAACGTTGATTGATTATTTGAAGAAGATTGATGAAGATTAAGCCACCCAAAAGGTGGCACGGGCATGAATAGCCCGTAAGTGGTGGCCCTTTTGAGCTATTACCATTATCAAGAGATGATACTGGAGATCTGTGGAGGTGCAACTGCACCCTGCATGATGGGAGATGTCTCCCGTGTCCAAACGTTTAGAGTTTATGAAAAATCAATGCTATAGGGATTGTAGAACAGACAGCTGTGCACACAAAATGTAAAAATGATGAGAATCAGTCAGAAACTAGATTTTTGGATACTGAACTAAGTTGGAATTCAAATTATAGATATAATTGAAGTTATCGACAATGAATAAGGCAGTTCTAATTCATGAATTTACTTGTATGTTGTAATAAGCATTCATACTCAAATACAGTATGTGAAAGTTGTAGGTCACTAGGTGTTGAAATGAAGTCAAGAAAAAATAACCCCCCAAAAACAAAATATAGGGATAATTATAATAATTATAATGATTTAGGGGATATATTTAGGGTATACTTCATATAAGTAAAAAAAAAAACCCTAATCTGGTCCCTAATCATCAAAACAACCTAAAGAAACGAGGTTTCTTTTAAAGGTTGGGTTTAAACCTTTAAACTTCTTTTAAACCCAACCAACTTCTTTTAAACTTTAGGTATAACCATTAAAACAAGTTTTTTAATAGAGTTTGAAATCTGTGAAAAAATCAGCCAAAAATAATTAAAAGTCCCAAATTCTGAGAGTTGTGACCGTTTTATTTGTTGACAAATTTAATTCTGGCTTCACATAGTTAGGAAGGCGCATACATTCTCCAGGATGTATACGTTACAACAAATTCAAATAATAAACAAAGGAGGAAAAAACTTAAAACCTAAAAAAAAAAAAAAAAAAAAATCCATTTAAAAAATATTTTTTGGACATTGTTGAAAGTAACTGATCATTACATTGGGTAATGTATTTATATGAGTTATAACAAAATAGTGCATAATAACATACTTATTCATTATTATTTGTGTTGTTATGTGTTACTCAGCAATGCTATAAAGGCACCAGCTGGATATTCACTTTGTGGACACTTCTTTCTACTATTCTTCTTCTTCGTTGTGCATTGGACAGGTGTTTGCATATCTTTATTATTATATTATCCATCAGTTCCAATTAATAGCTGTTCTCCTTATCAACAATTTTTTTTTTTTTTTAAATATTCGTCTAAAATCAATTTCTGAAAATATTTTGATGAAAGTTTCATGAAGCTGAAGCCAATAAGTCGGAGATTTGTTTAACATTTTTAAGTAATTTTGACATAATTCGAATATTTTTTTAATTATACCCCACATATGCTGAGCAGTTTAAGGGTTAAGCTAATAGCACCAGGTGTTTTATTACTTACACCTCGAGAAATAAATCCCAGTGTCCTATTTGCCTTATTTCAAACATTTATGTATTGATTTTTTTGGGTTTAAATTCTTGCTACTTATGACTTGGATCCGTTTTGCAATCCGACTTCACCATCTCAACACCATCTAGCTCATATCTTGTAACTGTCAGCATTACTTATCTTCAAAACCTTACATATGTGAACATTTGGGCATAGTTTTCCCTTCCTCTGATCCTCCCTCCCTGCTTCCAGTCTTGAAGTGTCTGAGGGTTTCAGGGTCGGGGTACGGTTTAGCTAGCGATGTGACTTGGTTCCATCTGATTAGGGCGCAGACCAATTGGGTCTACTGGTCCTGCTGTGTCTATTGGGTTTTCCTTTCAGGCAGCCCCATCCCTTGATGGTTTTCCTTTGGACTCTGCTTCTCTATCCTGGGTGGTGGACATGAATGATGGCTCTGCCCCGGGGCCCCCTGCAGAGGGCAATGGGCAATGGGGGAGTCGGAGATGGGTCACATTTGACGCTTCATGGGGGTCTTGTGCCTTCCATAGAGGGTTTTATGTTGCAGGGAAGGGGTTTTCGTATCGTTCTCATTATAAGTTTAATTTGAGTGCAGCTCTTCCCCAGGGTTTATTTCCAGGTGCCTTTGGGTTCTTCAGATTTGTCCTGGAGGTTTCCTAACTCGAATTTCCTGTGCATGGCTTGGGGAGGTCCTTTGTGTGTACCTCTTGCATGACTTGGATTACCCCTTATTGATGGACCTGGCCTCTTTTGAGTTCAGGTCTTCTCCTTATTGGATACATTACAAGATTCGGGAGTCATCCTGGCTAGTAGATAATCCTCTGTTCTTGCGTGTGGCTTGGCATAGTTTCTGTCAGTCCTGCTTGCTTGAGTGGCATGAGGTGTCTGCCATGTTAAAGGTGTTTTGGAGAGGGGTGTCTTTTGAACATCTCAACAACTGCCTATTTGCTCTGCTCTCCCAGGGGATGCTCCATGATCGGGTTCCAAAGTTGTTGGCTATGCTGGTTGCAGATGACCATCATGCTCGTTTGTACCTGGCTCCGTCATGTGTATCCCAAGCCTTCTGAAGCTCTGTTTGGCTTGGCTCACAGAGGACGTTAGAGTGCTTAGCAGTGTTCCTCTTGCTGGGGTTGCCTATTGCTACAGCTGCATCAGCTCCTCAAGCTGTATGCCCCTATTCTTTAGGAGGCAGTGGCCATGTTTTTTACCTCCCGACATGCATATCGACAGTGTGTTTTTCCAATCTTTGGATTTGGCATAAGCCCTATCTCTCTTCTCTGCCTCTGCCTTTTCTCTGCTCTTGTTTCTGGAGGATGTCGGGGTGCAGTTTCTGTCCTCTGTGGTGATGGCATATTGGCAGGTTTCAAACTTTTTGTGTTCTTGGGGGGAGTTCCTTTGGCAGTTATCAAAGCTGCGTTCTCTATTGACGCCAGTAGAGCGTTTTGCTCGCTGACTTTCTGGGTGCTTTCCCTGTGATGGCATAAGTAAATAAATAAATAAACTGATAAATGCCACTGATCCCTGTGCCTCTGTGAGGGGTGCCAGGTTCTGTTGCTGGTCCCCAGTTTAGCCCATTAGAACTCTGCAGCTGATGTGACCTAGTAGATGGTACATTATCAGTAATATTTAGTTGCGGAGCTTCTCGGGTTCATCCAGAAATTGGCGTTTCATTACATTCAGCACTGGGCTTTCCATTCTTTATCCTCTTCTTGGCTTGATATTGAGCCCCTTAGTGTTATTTCTGATTTGAGGTAACCATTAATCTCTGGGACACCCATATCTTTCCATAAGTTATACAGATACAGTATATTTATTTTGGGAGTCCCTAACATGATCATTCCACCCAGGCCTTCCGCTTTGTCCATTTGTGAATATATAATACAATACAATAAAATATTGGAATACGGTACTGTTTGAAAATTTTATAATTACTGTATTATTTATTGTAAATCCCATAGTATGCATAGTATTTCAAGGCACAGTACAGTATTGTCAGTCAGTGAGTGCTTAACCTTAATTCATTAATTGTAGAAGTAATGAACAAATGTAGATACGTTTTGTCTTACAGAGGTGATAACAAGAATGTAGGTGTGGTTGGTGTGATAGTAGCTGGACTCAACACTATAATGCTTCCAGCTTCTGATATGCTTCCCCTGCAAGATGAAGCTGTCACTATAGAACCGCAGTATGATGGTGTCATCATGCTGAGTCCTGAGGCTGTGCTGTTTAGTGATGCTAAGCCCCGTCCTGATGGTAGCAAAGTTTACCATGTTTTTGAACGGACTCTTGGGGAACCAGCACGAGATGAGGCAACTCATAGTGAAGACTTTCAATCTCGACGAGAGCAGCTTTTCTCACAGGCACATGAAAACACACTTCATGATATACAACAGGTGATTTATAGTCAGTGTAAATGTAATTACGAATAACTTGCTAATTGATATGTTAAATTTTTTTTAATGTGAATAGAGGGTTTTTAACTACCGCTCCGCGCACCTGGTTTCGGCAAAAACTTCATAGTGCAATTGTCAAGGACATATTTTTGTTGTTTTTATAAATGTTCAGGTAAAGTTAATGTCAAAATGTTTCCAAACTCAACCATATTCATTTAAAAAACTAAGAGTGATGAAAACATTAAAAAACATTAAAATATAACCTAATTTAAAAAAAAAGCACAACTCTTAGAGAGCCTTAGGGCACTCTGCGCAGTACAGTGGTTAAATATGTATTTGTTTTTATGATTCTCGTCTGTTAATAAAAAAAAAATAAAAAACTTTGAAAACTAGTGTTAGCTCATTTGCCACCTCCCCCACCTGCTCATTTGGGGGGAGGTAGCTCGTAGTCAGTCTATGTAGTCGTCTATGACAACAGTTCTATGGCACAAATGTTATACAGTTCTATGGTAGATGTGGGACCGACCCGATTACCAGGAGGGAGGTTGTCAGGGAGCCACCAGGACTCGCCCAGACATTGCATTTCATTACATTCAATGCTGCTTTTCTGGGAGGAACCCCTTGTAGTTCCCTGAAGCTATCTATCTACACATGGTAAAGGAAACACAGGATACTTACTAGGGAGGAGAAAGCACAGCAGGATCAAGTTGAAGAAGAGACACTAGGCCATAAGACACGACCCAAAGTCACGCAAGAGCACCAGGGCCTGGACACATTCACAAGATACCAGGCTGTCTGATCCTGGTCAGAGTCCTACAAGACCCCAGTACCTGAATATTGGCCCACAACATGTTGGTGAATGCAGTCGAGAGAGCGGCATATTTTTGAATGTCATGGGCACAAGGGTAGACTGCAGGCTGGCTGGATTTAATAATACTGTGGACTACCTGAGAAATATTAGTTTTGGAACAGGGGACCAAGGTGACCGGATTGACTTGCAAAGCATTCATCGAGACTTCGGAAGCATGATGGTGGTAGTGGAGAAGGTGTCACCGACTCAATAGCCAGTATGGTGGAGGCAGAGGGATTGAATGTTGCCACATGGCACAGATGATATACATCCCTCAAACTTACACGGAGCAAGAGCAAGGTTCATGGAGAATATCCACAGGGATCATCGAACTTGCAGGGGACTACCAGGGCCAGAAAGAATTGACCAAGCAGGACACCCAGGCATTGGGACACTTCACTGGACCTAAAAGAATACACCACCGAATCTATGCCAACAGAATCAAAGTAAAAGGATGGTGTCTGTGTTTTGTAATGCATGAGTGAACTAAAAGATAGAAATAACATAGTAGGCCAACATAACCTGGCTCTGAAGGCTGAACTCGGCAAGATAATGTGTGGCACACAAAAACAGTGCACCTCAAGCCAGCACACTCAGCATCCTACCTGAGTAAGGACAGGAAACCCAAGGAACCTAACTCACCCAAGACAAGGACCACCACAAGTGAGGAGGACCTTCTATGGAGTGACCAACCTAACACCCCATGGAAGAGAACCCTAAAGTGCAAGGGCAGTAGTAGGAAGCACACTGGAAAGAAACCCTGTGCACATGCAGCTCCAACTGCACTAAATCCAAGCTCACATTACACTGAACAGTGTAAAGAAAAGCCAACATAAGGCCATAAGCAAAATAAAGAGGAATCCAAAATACCTTTTCTACTATGCAAAATCTAGAACAAAAAATACATCTTGAATTGGGCCCTTGTGCAAAAGTGATGGCACCTTCACAGATGACAGCAAAGAAATGAGGTTATAATAAAATTTTATTTTCAGTAAACCCGAACACATTGCAAATCAATGATCCAAATAAATTCTTTATGAATGTAACGCCTCCATCGAGCCATATCAGATGTTACCCTAACACAACTCAACTTTGAAGAAGTCATAGACAGCATGTCCATCCACGCGGCACCAGGCTGAGACTCCTAGAATTCTATATTCATCAAGAATTGAAAATAAACAGCACCAGCATTGAATGTAATGAAACTCCATTTTCTGGATGAGTTCCATCAGTTCCCTGAAGCTATCAAACTGACCATATTAGTTTGGTGTCATCAGTCCTTGGAGTTTGAGTGCCTACAAGGGGCCACGAGCCAGAACATGAACATGGTGACCCCCCCCCCCCCCTCAGAAAGGCGCAGAGAGCAATGGCCATATGTGCTCTCTACATTTAGAGTTTGTCATGTCTGCCATCAACCGGGAAGGAACCCAGAAAGGTAGGTGAATCATTACAAATCTATAACTGATTAAGGGGGCGTAATTTTCAAATATGCCAAAAATCTGCAATAAATGAAAACTAGTTCGATTTCAATAAAACTTTTTTGACTAGTTGTACATGAAATGGGCTTCATATGGTCCAAGTCTCAGCATCGTAGCATAAATCGGAAGGGAGAAAAAATTATTTAATTATGTGTCAACAATTTTCCAAAATGTTCAAAAATTAACATCAAATACAAGTGCCAACTGAAATCATGTCTATGACTCAGCTATCACAATAGCAGATAATAGAAAAATTTAATAATTAGTTTTATCTCTCAAAAATTTAGTTAAAAAAATACATTTTTTTTCTAATTTTTCTTCTTATTTGTTTATCGGGCAATTAGCATGAAACTTATACACCTGACTGTACGTAAGCCTATCTGTAAGAGTGCCAATTTTGGAGGAAATTGGTTGATGTCAACCTCTGCCACAGATGACAGCACCTTAGACTTCATTTTTTAATTATTTCTTTTCAAGTAACATAAACGTAACTTCTCTTTCATTTTTTATTCAATTTACATGAAACTTACACCTTATATGTAGAGTTTGTCTCTACATATGGTAAGAAGTACTTTTTCCTAAGTTCATTTATTGATTTTATAAATACAGTGGTACCTCAGATTATGAGAGTTCTTGGTTAAGAGTTTTTCGGGATACGAGCGTTTCCTTGGGATACGAGGGTGTTGAGGTGTTGATACGCATACGGGCCGACCTAGTGTGTGGTGGCACGGCGAGCGCCCCTCAGTTTACCAGTGCCTCGCGCCCAGTGACTATCCCGCCTGAATTCTTCACCAGGATTTACAGTGTTTTGTTAAATATTTGGCCATTTGAATATAAAAGTTGTTATTATATATCTCGCAATGGGTCCCAAGAAAGCCAGTGGTAAGGTTCAACCTAAGAAAATAGTTGTGAGTAGAGGCAGTAAAGGATGTCCCTTCCTCATTAAGAAAATGTGTGAAGTATGGGAAGAACTGCAAAGTTTTGTTGAAAAAACTCGCCCCGATAAAGTTGTAGAAGGCCGTTGCATTGACCTTTTAAATGACACTGTGATGTCTTACTATAGACAAGTGTTGCAAAGAAGAGAAAAAAATCTTCAGTGGATCGTTTCATTGTGAGAAATTCAAGCAGTTAGCCACAACCAGGATCTAGTGGTATGCAGGCAAAACGTGTCAGAGAGTGCACTCCAGAAAAATCTTTACTGCCTGATGTTATAATGGAAGGGGACTCCCCTTCCAAACAGTAATATCTTTCCTCCTCCCCCCTCCTCACCATCTTCCATACGCCAACAGCAGTCATCAGCAAGGGTAAGTAATAACTTGAACATACTTTTGTAGTGTAGATTTCGATGAATTAGGTATAAAATTTAGTTTGAAGTGAGGTTTTTGGGTAGTCAGGAACGGATTAATTCATTTCCCATTATTTCTTATGGGGAAATTAGCTTCGGTTTACGAGTTTTCGGGTTACGAGCCGTCTCTAGGAATGGATTAAACTCTTAAACCGAGGTACCCCTGTTATCTTGAGGTTATCTTGAGATGATTTCGGGGCTTTTTTAGTGTCCCCGCGGCCCGGTCCTCGACCAGGCCTCCACCCCCAGGAAGCAGCCTGTGACAGCTGACTAACACCCAGGTACCTATTTTACTGCTAGGTAACAGGGGCATAGGGTGAAAGAAACTCTGCCCATTGTTTCTCGCCGGCGCCTGGGATCGAACTCAGGACCACAGGATCACAAGTCCCGCGTGCTGTCCGCTCGGCCGACCGGCTCCCAGTAGTAGTAATAAACTGTAGTAATAAACGTGATATATTTGCATAATTTTTGAGGGAACTTTGACTATTTGTATTGGTAAAATTAAACATACTAGTATTTCGGTAAATCCAGGATTTCGGGAACTTCTAATGTGATAGAAGAGTGTCATAGAAATGATTTAATATGAAATGTGTGGTTGTAGAAATGTTTTGAAAATGTGTAAAATTCGTTAAAAAAAAAACTTGCTTTCTATTTAGGCTGCGATACTGAAACTTGAAACAGTTGCAGCCCTTTTCATATAGAACTAGTAAAAAAAGTTTGATTGCAATTGAACGACTTTTAATATCCTAGTTGTATGCCCCCTTAAAATTGCAATCTACATCCAAACAGAAGCCCAGAACTCCCCCCAATAGAAAACAATGAAACAAGCAACACGTCATCCAACTAGCGCATCCAACACTAGCGCTTAGCTGGTGACTGAGCTGACAGAACACAGGATGCGTGATCCTGTGGTCCTGGGTTCGATCCCGGGCGCCGGCGAGAAACAATTGGCAGAGTTTCTTTCACCCTGATGCTCCTGTAACCTAGCAGTTAATAGGTACCTGTTAGTCAGCTGTCAAGGGCTGCTTCTTGGGGGTCGAGGACCGGGCTGCGGGAACACTAAGCCCCAAAATCATCTCGAGATAACCCGCTTGTTAGCGTTCCACCCTCCCCTGACTGGGGGGGGGGGACCCCGCTCAGTTGAGCAGGCCGCACCACCCTCAGTTCGGAGAATGATGCAAACCGCCGACCGGAGGGAGGGAAGGTGTCGGGGAGCCTCACGGGCTCGCCCAGAAAGTGACATTTCATTACATTCAACGATGGTTTTCTGAGGGGCATTGAACATGCACAAGACATTTGTCGACAGAATCCCAAATGCAGAAGGGAGAGCAGCATACTCCCGCACAGCAGTGGCACGAGGGAAGACCACAGGCTGGTCAGAATAACCCTGCGGACAACCTTAGAGACATGAGTCCTGGAACAGTGAACCAGGTCAACCCAGAGTGCGGCCACTGTCGCTGAACCAGTAGCATGCCGCAACCGAACCCAAAACAAGATGCACCCCTGGCCGAACCAACCAAGCAACAACCACCCATGAACACCTCTGGATCCAGCCGTCTCATTCTTTGCCAAAAGGAGGAGGCAGCATATGAACGAAATGACCCCCAGGACCAAAAGAGAAAAAACAAAGTCTATCGAACCATGCCTGGACTGAAAGGGCCAAAACAAACCGAGGAGAAGAGACAAATAAGAGCACCCAGTCCAAAAACCAAGAAGGCGTAGGTGACACATGAGCTGGCCGGAGGTAAAAATTGCATGAGAGAGCGTGCCGAATAGAGGAGAAGGACATCCACCCCGAACTCAAATGGGAGCAGCTCTGCCAGCACCACACGATTAAAAGTGACAGCATTTGGTAGAACACACCAGTTCAGAAAGAGCCAATAAAAAAAGGACAAAACAACTGGAACAGACACCTTCAATAACCTACAAAGGGAAAGGAAAGGCGGAAAGACAATATGTCAGGACTACGCCAGGACTGCATATTGTCGCCAAGAGGAAGACCGCAGGTGGGACACCATCTAAGAAGCCAACTGATCACCATACAATTGGCAATACACCCAGTCAGAAAACCAGACGTAAACAGCAGAAGCAAACTGAACCAGCGAGGTACCTCACAGGCTCTGACATGTTGAAAGAGGCAGAGCCGCGAAAAACACCCGGGTTCGGACACCGTGCAAGCAGCGACTGAAACCAAGGCTGGGCTGGCCACCTTGGGGCCAGGAGAACCAATCTTCCCCTAAAGGATTCAAGCCATGCCTGAACCCGAAGCAACAGCTGGACCGGGAAATGAAGGTATAGGAACCCCCATCTCGACCAGTCCTGCCAGAAAAATGTCCACCAGGAATATCTCGCAGTCGACGAACTGCACCACATATAAGGGAAGGTGCCAGGACCAAGCCAATGCGAAAAGCCACCTCCAGGCGCTCGAATGTCTGGCCACTCAAGCAACAGCCTGGTGGACCAAGCCCTCACAAGTTGAGCCTGGCTTCGGGCCAGGCTTGGGGAGTAGAAGGACTCTCTGAACCCCATCAAGCAGGTATCAAGAAGGTCCTGAAACGGAACCAGAAACAATTGGGAAACCCACTTGAGGGATGAAGCCGTTGCGACCACGCCCAAGTGAACCCAATTCAAGATGACCTGACAGAGAGATGGGGAAGAAGCCTGCCCCGTCAGCCCCGAATGCCCGACAGGAGGAGGAGCCGCTTAACGACATCAAAAGCTGAACGAGACGACGCAAAAAGCCCACGAATTGTAGGACCAAGCATGGGTAAACTGAGCCAGCCTTCACCCAATGCCCATTGCCCTGTCAATTGGGAACCCTGCGAAAGGGCTGACATGACCCCCGAGATCCATGCAGAGCGACCACCGTGCTAACCAGACGAAGAAGGCCCCAGAGGATGCACCAGCTCCGAGACTAGCACCACAGGCCCACAAAAACTGAGTAACACAGCCCCCTGGAAATAACAGGGGACAGAATGGAGACAAAAACTGTTAAGCCAGGGCCCAAGCAGAATTGAAAGAGAGAGTGAAGATGGCCTGCCGACATGCAAAACGAGAGGCAAAAAACAAAGAATCCACTACCTGGAGGATCGGCTCAAACAGCTTCAACAAGGCAGCAGAAGCATCGGCAGGCAAAACCAGAACTCCAGATGAAGGGCCCCCCTCAATGCCTCCACATCCTTCAAAAGTCAATCCAAGGACAGCTCGAGAAGACCAAAGAAGCGCAAGACTGAAGTCAAAGGACCCAGAGTTCAATGGTCGTCCAGCACAAAGGTTGTCGAAAGAGTGGGGAATTGAGCATGCAACTGCTCCAGACCCACATCACAGGAAAGTGCAGGGGCGAAGAGTCATGCATTGAGGAACTCCAAAGAACCCCCGAAGAACACTTGCAACACCGAGGAAACCTCTCGCCACTCAAGTGTGCGAATCTGGCAAAACCCATGCCAAGCTCCCAAGGAAAAGAAAGGGCAGTCTGCCAGCCAGGAAGACTCCGAAACCTCATAACGCATCCAATATGGGGGAAGAACCGAACTCAAAAGAAGCCGGATCCATTAAGGAAGCATAAACTGGGTCTTGCAGGACGCACCAAGGGCCTCCCGAACCTCTGCAGAAGAAATCAGAGAGGTTGGAAACCTCTGGAAGGACATATCCGAGGAACCCAAAGGCACCCGGAAACAAACCCTGGGGGGAGCTGCACCCAAGTCAAAATTATACAGAGATATACAGAGATGGAGGATACGAAAATCTCCAGCAACAACAAATCCCACAGAAGGCACAAAAGCCCAGGCAGGCTCAAAAGAAGTCCAATCACTCCAAGCGGACTTCCCCCGAACCCCTGGAACCCCCAACACACGCCTTGAGGCAAAGCCCACATCCAAGCCCACTACCCTTGAAGAAAAGGCAGAGTTCAAGGGAAAAGTCTCAAAGAGAGGAGTCTGCTGGCCCCATTCTGAAGCTTCAGCTAGGATATTGGGCTCAACCTCCATCCTGGAGTCAGAAGGGGTAAGACCCGAAGCCACCCGGGCTTCATTACCAGCTAAACCCCCCTCCCTGGTCCAGAAACCAACAGACATTTAGTAGCGGGGTTGGGTCTTGCTTTCTTCCCAGGTGGAAGGAAGCAAGGGCACGGACAGAACAAAGTTGAAGTAACCAACGCCTCTAAATCCTGGTCCCTAAAATCTAAACAGGGCAGCTCCAGAGCTTCCAATCAAGCAACCAACCTGGCCCATTGCAACATAGAATACCTAGCATGCAACCATGCTGCCGCCTGACCCCCCCTTAACATCCTCATATGAGGAATGAGTAAATTGAATAACAAGTGAGGAACGTGTCCTGCAAGACTCAGGGTCGTAGGTGTCTCCGACCCAACAGGCAGCATGACGGAGGCAAGATGGATGATCGTCACACAAGGCAATGGCAACGAACACCCCTTGGCATCACACAAGGCGAGACAGAGCTCTGAAGACACATCCATGGTACCCCTAAGCCCACCGGGATTTCCAAGGCCCATAGGGTACGCAAGCCTTATTGGAAGCCCAGGATTTGGGCCAGCTAAGCTGGTAAGCCCTGTCTGCTGCAGGCAAACTGGCAACCGGCGTTGCCATGAAACCTTGGGGTAACAGAGGAGGACTACAGAACACAGTCTATGCTAACCTAATGAGAAGCTAGGCAGACCACCTCCGCCAAGGAAGTGAGAATGCGCTAAAAACAAATAAACAAAAAGAACCCCCCAAAGCAACACACACACACACAGACTAATCGGTCCCCAGAGAGAAACCTCTGTCACCACTGAATGCAAGCTGTGCTGGCTACAGTGTGTCTCACCCAGTACAAACCCACTCCCTACCCAGGTCAAAATGGGACGCCCAAGACCCCCTGCCAACCCCAAGGGCAAGAACATCATCAAGCAAGGAAGGCCTCAAATGGGAGTGAGACCTGAACGACCCAGGGGAAGATAACCCTGAATTGCAAGGGAAGTACTTACCGGGCACCTAGGGAAGGGAGCCCTAGGTGCATGCAGCCCAGTAGACCTATAGGAACACCTGCTGGCAAAGCTGGCAGAACACAGAGCTGGCAAAGCCAGACAAAAAATTTGAGGCCAGAGAGGACTTTCAAAACCTTGCACATCAATCGACGAACTGAGGGTGCCTTCTCAGGCCTTCTTGCCTGAGCAGGGTCAACCCCCCCCTCCCCACTGTTGGGGGAAGGGTGAGGTGCTAACAAGTAGGTGTGCTAATTGGGTGATGTGTTGCTTGTCTCATTGTTTTCTATTGTGAGGGGGAGTTTTGGGCCTCTGTCCAGATGTAGGTTGCAATTTTAATCAGAGGTTTATGATGGTTCACCTACCTTTCTGGGTGCCTTTGCTGGTCAGTGATATGGAAGAAAATGCAGAATAGAACCAGTGAAGAGCAGGGGTGCCATAGGCACAATCAGAGAATACTGTATAAACATCAGAGGTCCGCGGTTGTTCAACGCCCTCCCAGCGAGCATAAGAAATATTGCCGGAACAACCGTGGACATCTTCAAGAGGAAACTAGATTGTTTCCTCCAAGGAGTGCCAGACCAACCGGGCTGTGGTGGATATGTGGGCCTGCGAGCCGCTCCAAGCAACAGCCTAGTGGACCAAACTCTCACAAGTCAAGCCTGGCCTCGGGCCGGGCTTGGGGAGTAGAACTCCCAGAACCCCATCAACCAGGTATTAACCAGGTATCATAATGGCAGACATGACAAACTCTAAATGTAGAGTGCTCATATGGCCATTGCTCCCTGCGCCTCTCTGAGGGGGTTCTCTCTCTCTCTCTATCTCTGAGTTCTAGCTCGTGGCCCCCCAGTAAGCACTCGAACTCCAAGAACTGAGGGTACCAAACTAATATGGCACAAGTCAGTTTAATAGCTTCAGGGAGCTGACAAGGCTCCCCTCAGAAAACCACTGTCACAGACCTTGAACATCTTTTGGAAATGGAGCCTAGATGCTAGTGATATCCCTGACATACTTAAAACAGCAGAGACTGTGCCACTTCACAAAGGGAGGTATTACAGCTGACGCAAAAAATTATAGACCAATAGCTCTAACGTCGCACGTAATAAAAAAAATCTTTGAAAGAGTGCCAAGAAGTAAGATGACAAAACACATGGAATCATAGTGTGTGTATAACTCTGGACAACATGGGTTCAGAACAGTGTGCTCCTGTCTTTCACAATTACTAGACCACTGTGACATGGCCTCAGATGCCTTGGAAGACAAAATATACACTATATAATATTCACAGATTTCACATAAGTCTTTGACAAATGTGTTATTGCACACAAAATGTGCACAAAAGGAATTACTGGCAAAGTAGGGAAATGAATCTTTAAATTCCTAACAAGCAGGACCCAAATTGTGATGGTCAACAAAGTTAAAACCGATTCATCCACTATTAAAAGCACGGTTCCCCAAGGTAATGTCCTTGCTCCAGTACTTTTCCTCATCTTCATGTCAGATACAGACAAGGATACAAACTATAGTATTGTATCATCCTTTGTAGATGACACTAGAATATTCATGAAAGTAGACAATACAGATGACACAGCAAACCTCCAATCTGATGTTAATCAAGTCTTTCAATGGGCCACTGAAAATACCATAATGTTTAATGAGGATACATTTTTAATTACTGCACAATGGAAAAAAATTAAGACATCAAAGCAGTAACCACATATAAAACAATCAAACCACACTATTGAAAGAGAGAGCAATTTAGAAGATTTAGGAATAATCATGTCGGAAGATCATACTTTTAAAGAACACAGCAAAGTTGCGGTCATAAATGCAAGAAAAAGGACAGATTGGATAACAAGAACCTTTCACACAAAAGATGCCACACCAATGATACTTTTTAAGACAATAGTGCTCTTTAGAGTGGAGTATTGTGGCACACTAACAACCCCCCATTCAAAGCTGGAGAAATTGCTTTGAATGCAGGCAGGAGAGATACATAATAATTTACACTTGGAAAATATTAGAAGGACTGGTTCCAAACCTTCACACAGAAATAACACCACTTTGCTCTCATCCTGTAACTACACTTAGGTAATTACATGAGACCAGAAGGCATTGTAGGATGTACAAAATAGTCCCACTGAAGAGCAGAGGTACAATAGGCATGCTAAGAGAGAACTCGAACATCAAAGTCCCAAGACTTTTCAACACTCTTCTCCTACACATATGGGGCATAACTGGCCGACCTCTTGCATTGTTCAAAAGAGAACTCAGCAAGCACCTTCCATTGATACTTGATCAACAAGGCTGCGACTCACATCAGGCTGCAGCAAATAGCTGCATCAAACAGCCTGGTGGATCAGACCAGCAACCACATGGCCATCCCTGGTCAGAGACCGGGCCATGGGGGCATTGATCCCTGGAACCTTTAATGGGTAGTTAACAGGTAACTAAGACTAAAGAAGTGCAATGTTGAAGCCAAAGGACCCCGAGTTCGATGGTCATCCAACACCAAGGCAGTCGAAAGAGAGGGGAAACCACCCCTCTCTGCTTGGGCTTAGTCCAAGCAGAGAGGGGCAACCCAATGCACGACACACACCAACACAGAACTGGGTGCGATGTCACTGGCTGACTGTGAGCTACCTCCTACCTCCCCCCAAACAAATGGGGAAAGTGGGGCAAACGAGCTGGTGTTAGTTTTTTAATTTTTTTTTCACTTGTTTACATTTATTGGGAGCTCTTTACGCCGTTCATAAGGCTACAATCTCGACTGTAACCAGCTGTGGTTTTTGTTGTGCTGACTTTCTGGGTGCCTTTCCCGGTGGTGGCCTAAATAAATAAATGTAAATTCCGCTGTCGCCTGCTCCTCTGTGAGGGGGCCAAGTTCTGGCTCTTTGTCCATGGTAGGTCAAATAGAACTCCTCAGCTGATGTGACCCAGTAGATGGTACAGTCATAGTGACTTCAGGGAGCTACAAGGGGCTTCCATAGACAATAAAGAGTGAATGGAATTAGTTTGGTGGAAACTTGTGGTGGATGATCTGTCCATGCACAGCAGACCAGTTCAACATAACAGATAGGTTTTCAGATTATTCCAGATTCACTACTTACAGGACCATCATTTGTCTCATCACGGCACAACGTGGGTTACACACAGAAATCACAATAACGTGATATATCAAATATATCATGTCATGGTACAGTTGACTAAGGTGCATCTGGGAGCATCCCGTGCATGGGTTCGAACCCTCATCACAGCTCTTGTGAATGTGGGGTTACTGTACTTTTGAAAAACAAAAAAATACTCAGCTAGTTAGGTCTCAGAAATACTTTTACAATGTCACAATATTTACAATGCCCATCTTCCTGTTTAGATAGCACTTACAGTAACGATGTAGACCTTTGTACATATGATGATGTAATGGACAATTAGAAAGTAGAATTTAGTACTATTGAATTTAGATAAACCAGGATAGATATTTATTTATGTTGCTAATAAAACGTAACCTAACCATCCTAGGCCTAATACTTGCTATCTGAGGCCTAAGATTAGTATATATATGTGCTATAGTAGGCCTAAGAATTAAGTTTGGTGTTTAGCTTTATTTTTACGGACTATAAAATTAATAGTACGAAATTCTACTAATTGTCCGTTACGTCAGTATATGTATGATGGTCCACTTCGTTACAAAAAGTGCTATCTAAATAGGAGAATGGGTTGCAATTACACAACATTCGTTTTGCCTTTGTTAACATTTATAAATAAACTTGGTTTGCATATTTATTTATTGTACAGTATAATGATTACTCGAGAGTAGCTGGACTTATTTGCTGGTAAATGTGTTAGACTGAAGACAGCTTTACTAATTAAAAGTGTACAAGAATTGAGTTGCTGTAGCTTTTAATCAGAAGTACAATATTGTCATAGATTACTGGTGACAAAAATACTGATTTTTCTTATTTTGTATTTTTTCATTAGGTAACTTTGTTGGCCTTGAGTATACAGTATGTTATATTTCAGATCCTTTTCTGGGAGGGCTCCTATGATGGCTCCTTGTTGCATGCTACTGTACCTGGCAAATCTCCACCCAGTTTAGTCCACACCAAGCCCTTGTGAATCATATAAACCTACCTGGGACCAGAGGCCAAAACTTGGCTCCCTCGAAAGATGCACAAGGAGCAAGGGATCGTATATCGCACTTACCAAGAAAATGTCACCAGAAAGGTGGGCAAACCAAAACATACAAATGGCAAGGTTTAAAAAAATCATTGAAAACAGGACAATGTAACCCCAAGACTCACAGACCACCTTGTTGTGAAGCAGTTCCACCTGCACCTGCATTAGTTCCACCTGCACACCACAAGGGGACTGTGCACCTTTCTCCTTGATCCACCGACCTTAATCCTCGGTCATATTGCCTGGTGCTTTTGTCTATAAAAATTGGGTGTTATGCTGCTCCTCCTCCAGTGCCCTTTGGGCCTCAGTTTTTCAGTTAAATGCTGACTATCCTGGACTTTGTTTTTTTGTTCAGGGGGGCCATATGCTTGTGTATTTGTTCTGTGGGGGCCATAATGCTTGTGTATTTCTGTGGGGGGGGGGCACTTGCTTGTGTATCTGTTCTGTCGGGGCTATATGCTTGTGTATTTGTTACGTGGGTGCCATATGCTTGTGTATTTGTTCTGTATTTTAGTGCTGGTTTCATGATGCATATACAGTATATGCCTCACTTCTTGTGTGGACTCTGATTAACTGTTTGTCTTGAATGATACATTCCTAGAGCTCTCAAGTGTTCACTGGTCACAGTTACTTTCTTCAAGGGGCTTAAGTGGCTGGCTTCCTGTTGGAAGGTTTCACTCTTAGCATTGCACAGGTTTTTGACTCCTCTGTGAGGCTTTGGGGAGGTGAGGCAGTGTCATTTTCATTTGAGGATTGTGCATTTTGTTAACATGCTTGCTATAATGTGCATTGCCCATAGCCTGTGCTCTTAAAATGATGTCGCTTTTCACTGGTATGGGCGCTATGGCTAAAAAGGGACGTAATTTGAATTGAAATCGGCTCACGAAAGTGATGTACTGTCCCGTTTTCTGTTTTGAGTCCTCTGGCTTATTCAGTTAGGTTAGGAGAGGAAACTTTCAATTAATGGTTTTCATAACATTTTGAAACCTCAGGAGAACTTCCTGCCCTCCTAACCTACCAGAGAACCCTTAACTTGTTGTTTTTGGGAAAAAAAAATCCAAAATTTATTTTCAATTGTTTTCAAATTACATCCATTTTCAGCCATACGGGCAAACGGCCTAATTCAGACATAATTTGTAAGAAGACAGGTTGCTGCCCCCCCCCCCCCTCCCCCCTTACAACCTCATTTGCCCTATACTGTTTTCAGTACAGTATTTTAATATTCGGCAAGAGGCACTTGTGCCTTGTGCTTCTGCTTTGTCGATGCTTTGGGACCTGACAAGCACTTTGCAGTTTTCCAAGGTTTTATTATGGATCAGTCCTCTTGATTCTGCCTTCACTGGGCATCAGTTAATAGGATGTGCCTCTGTTTTGATGCATTCTGATGGCCATTCATACTGCTTCTGTCATGCTGCCTGTTGTGTGAGGAAACTTTTGCCACCCTGAGACCTGCAATGTTTGTGGTTGTTGGGTCTCTGTTTTAGCCATGCCTCATTCTCAGGACTCGACTTATCAGGTGCCTGCTGCTTTATGGGCTAAGTTTGTTCGTACATGTAGGTTGTGGCTTGACATTTACGTGATTACCCCAGAATCTTTTTATGGCCCAATCTTGGAGAGTTGATATTTTCTACTTGCATCAAGTTTGCTCCTTCATCTCCTTCATGTTTGGATGTATTGTTCAGCATGACTTGGGGGGCCTTTCTCTTTGCTCCCAATTCCGAAACATTTTCGGATTTCAAAGTCTATATATGATACTTTTGGTGTGTTTGGGCCTTATCTAGGGACCACCTATTCCACTTCAGTAGCAGAGGTCATTGAACCACTGCTTCCAATTGATGAGCTCCTGCCATCTGTTTCTCTGGGCTTTTTATGGTTGTACTCAACTAGTTGTACTCACCTAGTTGTGCTTGCGGGGGTTGAGCTTTGGCTCTTTGGTCCTGCCTCTCATCTGTCAATCAACTGATGTACTGAGCCTATTGGGGCTCTATCATATATACACTTGAAACGGTGTATGGAGTCAGCCTCCACCACATCACTTCCTAATGCATTCCGTTTGTCAACCACTCTGACACTAAAAAAGTTCTTTCTAATATCTCTGTGGCTCATTTGGGCACTCAATTTCCACCTATGTCCCCTAGTGCATGTCCCCCTTGTGTTAAATAGCCTGTCTTTATCTACTCTATCAATTCCTTTGAGAATCTTGTATGTGATGATCGTGTCCCCCCCTAACTCTTCTGTCTTCCAGCGACGTGAGGTTTAATTCCCGTAGTTTCTCCTTGTAGCTCATACCCCTCAGTTCGGGTACTAGTCTAGTGGCAAACCTATGAACCTTTTCCAGTTTAGTCTTATGCTTGACTAGATATGAACTTCATGCTGGAGCTGCATACTTCAGGATTGGTCTGACATATGTGGTATACAAAGTTCTGAATGATTCCTTACACAAGTTTCTAAAGGATGTTCTTATGTTGGCCAACCTGGCATATTCCGCTGATGTTATCCTCTTGATATGAGCTTCAAGGGACAGGTCGGGCATAATATCAACCCCCAAGTCTTTCTCTCCCTCTGATTCTTGAAAGAATTTCATCTCCCAAATGATACCTTGTATCTGGCCTCTTGCACCCTACACTTATCTTCATTACATTACATTTGCTTGAGTTAAACTCTAACAACCATTTGTTTAACCATTCCTTCAGTTTATCCAGGTCTTCTTGAAGCCTCAAGCAGTCCTCTTGTCTTAATCCTTCTCATAATTTTGGAATCGTCAGCAAACATTGAGAGGAATGAGTCTGTACCCTCTGGGATCATTTACATATATCAGAAACAGGATAGGTTCGAGTATGGAGCTCTGTGGGACACCACTGGTGACTTCACGCCAATCTGAAGTCTCACCGCTCACTGTAACTCTCTGCTTCCTATTGCTTAGGTACTCTCTTATCCACTGGAGCACCTTACCAGTTACTTCAGGTTATGTACTAGCCTCTTATGGGGTACTATGTCAAAGGCTTTCTGACAGTCCAAGAAAATGTAATCCGCCCATCCTTCTCTTTCTTGCTTAATCTTTGTCACCTGATCGTAGAATTCTATTAAGCCAATGAGGCAAGATTTACCCTCCCCTGAACCCATGTTGGTGGTTTGTCACAAAGTCCCTTCTCTCCAGATGTGTTACTAGGTTTTTTCTCACAATCTTCTCCATCACCTTGCATAATATACAAGTTAAGGACACTGGCCTGTAGTTTAGTATCTCTTGCCTATCATCCTTTTTGTATAGGGACTACATTAGCCGTCTTCCATATTTCTGGTAGGTCTCCCGTCTCCAGTGACCTACTATACACTATGGAGAGTGGCAAGCAATGTGCTTCTGCACACTTTCAGTACCCATGGTGAGATTCAGTCTGGACCAACAGCCTTACTCACTTCCAGATCAAACAGGTGTCTTTTGACCTCATCTCTTGTAATTTCGAACCCTTCCAAGGCCGCCCTGGTTTATTGCCACCTCTCCTAGCGCAGTGACCTCCTCGTTCTTTTGTGAAGACCTCCTGGAACCTCTTGTTGAGTTCTTTACACACACCTGTCATTCTCTGTATACCAGTCCTCACCCATTCTAAGTTTCATCACCAGTTCTTTCACTTTTGTTTTCCTCCTGATGTGATTATGAAGTAGCTTTGGTTCGGTCTTGGTTTTATTTGCTATATCATTTTCATACATTTCCTCTGCCTTTCTTCTCACACTAACATACTTATTCCTGGTTCTTTGGTATCTCTCTCTGCTTTCTGGTGTTCTGTTATTTCAGAAGTTCCTCCACACCCTTTTGTTCAGCTCCTTTGCTTTCATACATGCTCTATTAAACCATACATACATGCTGTGGATCCTTCCTTGTGAGATGTTTTCTGTGGAGAGCCCTGTCGTCTCCTTGTAGCTATCAGACTGGTATTAGCTATATTAGTCTGAGGCTTCAGTCATAGGGAGTTCTTATGCCTACCGGGAACAACGAGCCAGAACCTGGTTTCCTCAGAGAGGTGAAGGGAGCAATATCCTATGAAAACTCCACTCTTTAAGAGTACAGTATATTCATGTCTGCCATCGACTGGGGTTAGGTATCCAGAAAGGTAGGTGCCCCAAAACAGACCCCAAGTGGAAGAAAATTGCAACCCAAGACTGAACAGAGTCCAAGAACTTTCCCCCCCCCTCCCCCCTCCCCCCCTCCCCCCTCCCCCCCTCCCCCTCCCCCCCTCCCCCCCCCCAGAAAAATATGGTAACAAGCAAACCGACGCGCCGCTCCTTTACCCCCCCCCCGCCCATCCGGGCTGGCTGCCTGCTCACCAGTTCGTCGACTGAAGCCGGCTGGGGCTGATGTCTACCATGGCCATGATTTCCTGGGGATTTTACCCCAGGATTTCCAGCAGGATTTTACCCTGCTGGTTGTACCTGCTGTATGTTGGGACATTGGCCAGGAGTAACCTCTACTTTGGGCTGCATGAGCTTAGGGTTATCTTCCCTAGGCGCCCTGTAAGTACATCCCTTGGGGCTCAGGGTTATCTTCCCTGGGGCTTTCGGGTTCTCACTCTCAGAGGAGTTGCTGTCTCTTGGCATCGGCCTTGCCTTTGGGGTCAGCGGTGGTCTTGGTGCTTTCGTTTGGCCCTTGGTAGGGAGTGTTTGTTGCTGGTTAGGATGTACGGTGCTGCACAGCTAGCATACTAGTAGCGGCTATGTCTCTCTCTGGCCTCCGGTTGTTGTGGTGCACTTTTGGGGTTTCTTTTCATTCTTTTAATATTTTTCTACCTGGATTCCCATTAGGTACACCTAGGTTCTGTTGGTAGTCCTCCACTCGACCTCCGAGGCTTCTCCCTTTACAGGGGTCAGTTTGCCTTGTTAATAGAAGGGGTTCAACCGGCTTTGCAGCACCAGTGCCTGGGCTTCCCATAGGGACACCTTCCCCTGCAGGCCGTGTAAACCCCCGTCGGGGCTCGGGTGACCATGGATATGTCTTCCGAGTCCCATCTCTCTTTGTGCAAGTTTGAGGGTTGTTCGTTGCCCTTGTCTCAGTGTGACAGTCATCTGTTATGCCTCTGTCATGCTGCTTGTTGGGTCGACAACACCTTGAACCCGGAATCGTGCGAGACTTTTTCCCTGCTCGTTATCCAATTTACCTATCCTTCTCCGTGAGATATTAGGGGTCAAGTGGCTGTTGCGTTGTATGCTGGGTTTTGATTGTTGCAACTTGTTAGGTTGGTTGTTGCAACTCGCTGGGTTGGTTGCCCGCTTGAATCCCCTGGGGCTGCTCCGTTTTGGTTTTAGGGACTGGGACTTGGGGGCGTTGGTTGCTTTGACCTTGGTTCTGTCCATACCCCCGAGTTCCTCAGTTGGATTGGTTTGCCCTGCTCCTCTTTTTCCCTGCTGACAGCTCACAAACGTCTTAGGGTTTTGGAGTGTGGGCGGGATTTAGTTGGGGATAAGACATGGGCGGCTCCAGGGGCTGCCCCATTCGATGCAAGGCTGGAGGCCTTTGAGCCTGATCCTCCCCCCAAGGCTTCTGGGTCTAACCAGCAGGCCCCCTTCTTTGATGCCTTTTCCTTTTCTTCAAGGGTGGAGGGCATGGAGGATGGCTCTGCCCTGTAGCCTGGATCTGAGGCTTCTAGGGCTGGGGGGGGGAGTCGGCCTGGGATGCTTGGGCCCCGTTCGATCCTGCCTAAGTTTCGGTGCCCTCAGGGTGGGGTTTTGCTGTTGCAGGGTTTGGGATTTTCGTATCCCCCTTCCCTGTACGAGTTTGATATGGGTTTGACTTCCTCCCCAAGGTTCATTTTTGGGTTCCTGTGTTCTGTGGCTTCGCCTTACCAGAGGTTTTCCACCTCTCAGATTTCCGCTGCAAAGGTTCCGGAGGCCGTGGGTACATACCTGTGAGACCCAGACTTTGCCTCTCTCTTTTGAGTTCGGTTCCTTTTTCCTGTATTGGGTGCATTATGAGGTTCTGGCATCTTCCTGGCTTGCAGACTGCCCTTTCTTTTTGCTTGGGACGTAGCACAGGCTCTGTCGTACCCGCACGCTGGATTAGCGGGAACTTACTACGGTATTTCAGGTTTATCTGGGGGGCACTTTTGAGCACCTCAATGCGTGCCTTTACACCCCTGTGCTTCCTCGTGAGGTTGGTTTGCTCCAGTTGCGCACCCTGGTCCCTTCCCTTTCAGCTGCCTTGGTTGCAGAGGATCTTCGTGCTTGCGGACATCTGGCCATGGTCCTGCTTTTCTTTTCCCTTCTTGAGCTGTCCTCAGACTGGCTTGTTGAAGATGTGGAGGCGCTTAGGGCTGGGGCGTCATCTGGGGACATTGGGCTCGGCTGCTAGGGCGTCGGCGGCACTGCTGAAACTGTATGCTCCTATCCTCCGGGAGGCAGTGTGTCTGCGTCGTGTGTCCGCAGGCCGTCCGTGCTCTCTATTGATTCAGCTTGGGCCCTGGCTTTTAAGTTTTTGTCTCCTTTCTGTCCGTTATTGTTCTCGGATTTGGTTGTTTCTCAGTTTTTGCAGGCAGCTTCTGCTAGTTGCCGTCCTCTTTCCTATTTGTTGGTGATCTGGGGTGGGCTTTCTCGCGCTTCCCAGAAAGGTCGTGCCAGGTGTTACGGCCAGCTTGAGCCAGTAACCGGGTTCTTTCTGTTAATGTGTCCTTTAACCTCTTCTGTGATCCTACCCCAAGTCAATGGTAAGGTCTCAAGAACTGGCAGTGGCAAGAACTAGTGCAAAGAATAAGGGGGAGGGGATAAACAATACGCAAGTACACCATCACCAATATATTATTACCTTCAATTACACCTTCACCAATATATATACTGTATTATATATCCAAGTATAACTACACATATTTTCACTGTGTCGCTTCACTCAAAACACTTAATAGATCTGCAGTGTTCATCAAGTCCCAGCGAGTCCACTATCTTCACATATACGTCGTCCACTCTCAATGGCAATCACCGGCGAGTTCACCTGCAATATGGGCCAGTCCACACATCGTATCGTCATGATGTCCCAATACCCCCATACCTGCTCTCCAGAAACACACTGGCAGAGGGCTTCAGCAACAAGCTGACAGGGGTCACAAATAATCACGTACAAGGCTAGCTAACACTCTGGCAGAAGTCTCTAGCAACCAACTAGCAGCACTTCTCATCAAACGAACACTACTGTCGTCTCGTAACTCCTCTTGACCCAATCCTAGGTATGTCGGTCCATACAACACTACATAAGTCCAGCAGCTAACACACTGCGTCTACCAATGGCGGCCACTTTGTCCTCTCACAGGGCCAAGTCAGGGGTTCGGGGGGCCAGATTCACGAAGCAGTTATGCAAGTATAGTACTTACGAACTTGTACATCTTTTCTCAATTTTTGGTGGCTTTGTTTACAATTACTAAACAGTTAATGAGCTCCATAGCACCAGGAGGCTGTTTCTAACAATAACAACAGTTGATTAGAAAATTTTCATGCGTGTAAACTGTTTAATAAATGTAGCCAAAGCCGTCAAAGATTGAGGAAAGATATACACGTTCGTAAGTACTTGCGTAACTGCTTTGTGAATCTGGCCCCTGGACTGCCCAAGGTGAACTGCCCTCCTCAGCACGATTGCCTTCTTATGTCACTTCTGTGAACACAAATGTCATTAGCTAGACAGACAATATACTGGGTGACCTTAGAATAACACTCTTCACAGGGGAACTGAAATTGTAATTGAATTCACAACCTAGATGGTGTTGATATCATTATGCCACCCACCAGAGGTCATCATCATCGACCTCATCTCCTAACTGAGGTATGAAACAGGAGCCTTTCACCGATGCCACATCACCGCCAACAGATAGTGTTGCCTGTTAGGCGTCTGCATCTCGCCTAATACCTGGGAGTTGGAGAGAAGGTCCATAGATGGCGCTGAAATTGCCACTCCCCCACTCCGGCAATGGTGTTGATACTTTAACACCAAGGTTCAGGTCTCTGCAGGTCGAGGTGGGCCCTTGGTACCAGCTTCTGTGCTGGTGCCTCCACTGGAGCCATGTTCGTCTGGTTGGTGGGGTGGTCGCTCTACACGTAAGTCAGCGTGGTCAAAACCACAACATCCCTCGGGTGGGTTTCCCGCCTGTTTCCAGTACTGAAACGGGACTGCGCGGACCACCGGTTCATTCTGGACTTGTCCCGTCTGAACCCGTGGGTTTTGTGCCCCTCCTTCCAGATGACGACTTTGTCCCAGGTCTGTCTTCTCTTGGAGGGGGGGGCCACTTGGATAGTGTCCCTGGACCTCAAGGATGCTTATTGGCACGTCCCGGTTCATCCAGGGTTCTGGGACTGGCTCGGTTTTGTCGTGGGGCATCATGGTTACCTCTTTCGTTGTCTTCCCTTCAGGTTGAATCTGGCACCTCGTGTTTTCACACACCTTACTCGGGTCGCTGTGACCCGCCTGCATCTGCTAGGTGTTCGGGTGCTGGCCTACCTCGACGACTGGCTGGTTTGGGCTCCCAGCCAGTCCGCGTGTCTGCTCGCCAGGGATTTGGTTCTTTCCCAGCTCGCCGAGTTCAGGTTCTTGATGAACTGGAGGAAGTCCCATCTGGTTCCCTCTCAGGTTCGGTCTTGGCTGGGTCTGGTTTAGGACGCTCGCACTGCTTCCTTGTCTTTACCTCCGGCGGCTCTGTTGCGAGTGTGGTCCCGCCTTTGCCTGTTTTTGAGGGGTTCCTGGGTCACGAGGCGGTTGCTTGAGAATTTGTGTGGGAGCCTGAACTTTGCCATGATGGTCTACCCGCTGGGTCGGGTGTGGCTTCGTTGGCTGTTCTGGTTACTTTGGGGACGGCCCTTCCTCCTCTCTCGCAATCATTGAGTTCGGCCTCTGGGGGCTTTGTGTCGGTTATTGCATCGCCGGCTTCCTCTTCGTTTTTTGGGGGGTTCGGTGCCTTGGCACCTTCCCAAGCCCTCACTCGATGTGTACACGGACGCGTCGTCTCTTGGCTGGGGTTTTTGTGACCAGTGCTCACCAGGCCGACCAGGAGCGGTGGGATCCGTCCTTCCGTTGGGATCACAGCACGGTCCGGGAGTTTGCGGCGGTGGGGATGTCGCTCCGGAGGGTTCGAGTCGCTCGCGGATCGACGATCTGGCTCCATTTAGACAGCTCCCTGGTGGTTCATTGCCTGAACCGCGGGGGTTTGATGCAGTCCTTGACTCTTTGGGCTGGTCGCTTCGGGTGACTCATCTGCTGAGTTCTTGGAGTTTGGTTCTCCTGGCGGTTCACGTCCGGGGGTGTCCAACGTCCTGGCGGACGGCCTGTCCTGGTTCTTTCCCCTTTCCACAGAATAGATGGTCGACGCCGACTCCTTCAGTTGGCTGTGCCGACGCAACCCGTTCTCGCAAATTTAATAAGTCAATATTGACTTATTAAATATGTGCATAGGTGACATACTTAACATAATAGATACCCTTAAAAAGATTCATAGAAAACACCGACCTTACCTAACCTTGTTAGTATCTTAAGATAAGCATCTTATTGCTTCGTAATTACAATTATTACCTAACCTATAATAGGTATAGGTTAAGTAATAATTGTAATTACGAAGCAATAAGATGCTTATCTTAAGATACTAACAAGGTTAGGTAAGGTCTGTGTTTTCTATGAATCTTTTTAAGGGTATCTATTATGTTTAGTATATCACCTATGCACGTGGTTAATAAGTCAATATTGACTTTACGAATTTGCGAGAACGGGTTGGCCGACGTTCGGGACTCCGGACATGGATCTCTTCGTGTCAGCGTGGTTGAGGCGTCTCCTGGTATTCTTGGCGCCCTTCCCCGACGGCGAGGCCGTCATCAACCGCCACAGCTAATATTGGTCATCACAGAGTGGTTAGATGCTCGAATTGTCAAGCTAACCCCACTCTTCTGTGGGTGACCCGGTGGTTCCCACTCCCCAAGTGGAACTTGCTAGGTCTTTGGTACATTCTCAACCTTTCATGTTTGACTTGCTTCATTCCTTGTTCAACTTTCCTCATGACCACAATAGCTCAAATCCACCTGGTGGTGTAGGCAAATTTCTGGATGGTGTCCCTAAATTTACAGGATGTCATTGGCATGTTCTTGTTCATTCCCAGTTCAATTTGATAAGATTTTGTGGTTGGGCATCAAGTTTACTGCTTTTGGGTTCTGTGATTTGCCTTGGCACTGGCTCCCTGGATGTTCACCAGGTTAGTGTATGCAGTGGTTTGTCACCTTCAGATCTTATGGATTCAAGTCTTAGCCTTTATCGATGGCTAGCTAGTTTGGGCTTTTAACTCCCCAGGTTTGCAATTCTGGTGAATTGGCAAAAGTCCCATTTGGTTCACTCGCAGGTTCAGACCTGGTCTGGGATTCTCGATTGGCATCCCTCTCCTTTCTGCCTGCATTCCTGCTATGGTTGGACGTGCATCTCTGGCTGGTGGTGTAGAGTCTCCAGGTCACTCGTCATTGGTTTGAGTGGCTTTGCATCTAACTCATTGCTAGTTCCTTCCTTCGTGGGAGGGGGGGGGGGTTTACTCTTCTGGCTCACCTCTGCCCCTTGTGAGTATAGCTTTTTAACTCATAATTTATAATTCATTGTGTCGGGGGGCACGCAGTCAGTCAATATACCTGTTACTTATATCTATTTCCCCCCCCCCCCATCCCCCGATAGGTCAAATTACAATACTGATGCCCCCGCAAGATGCAACCCCATAACAAACTGACTAACTCCTGAGTACTTACTTACTGCTAAGTGAACAGGGCCATTAGGTGATAGAAAATATATCCTGCCATTTCCGTCATGCCTGAGATTCTAACCCGGATTCTCGATTGCGAGTCGAGAATGAGCTCAACTGTACTACTGTATTGTTTTCCACATTGACAAAACAACAAGGAGCCACCAGAGCAGCCTGCTTAGAAATTGAGCAAGGAATGCGATGAAAGGGCTCTCCAGTATGTCCTTGGTGGCTCAGATTCTCACCTTCCTCTACAGGGACTTCGGTTATCAATCTTCTTTGCTAAGTAACTGACATGTGAAGAGGTAGGGGGTCGAGGATAAAGATATGCAGACCCCTCCCTACTGGAACTAATGATGTGAACTGCTTCATGACCTGGTGGTTTGTTCGTTTCATGGGTTCATTGTCTCGTTTTCTATGCTTTCTTTACCTTGCCGATTATATATTTTGGCTCACCACCCTTTCTTGTGGGCTTTTCTTGATTATAGTGATCTAGTATAACCTGCTCTTTGCACCTCTGTAGAAGGGAAGGGCTAGTTTTATGTCTCTGGTTCCTGGTAGTCTTACAATGACTTGCAAGGCATGGCATGTATTGAATTAGCTCTAGCTATCTAGGTAGCTAACAAGAAGCCACCAAGAACCCACCAGAAATAGGTATTTCATTACATTGCTGTTTTTTCCTGGAGAAAACTGGCTCCCTGAAGCTATCTTGCTGGGATGGCTCCCATCTAGTAGGTCACATTAGCCTTGGAGTTTTGTTTTGCCTACTGGGAACCAGAGCAGACCTACTCTCTGGCCCCTTCACAGAGGTGCAGAGAGCAGGTGATACTTCTCCACCCTCAGGGAAAGCATCCAGAAAGTCGTTGAACCAATACAGATCACTGCTGGGGTTCAAAGGGACTTAAGCCTCAAAAACTGCCAAGCAAACTCCCCCAACTATGTAAACAAATTATCCAATCTCTCAAAACAAATCAAAATGAGCTCTTTAACACTTCCCAACTCTCCATTCCCTTTGGTCTTCCACACCAGTTCTGTCACTGTTGTGGGTATGTGGGAACATCTGCTGTAGGCGGATTATCTAAGTACCTGTATAATTACCCAAGTGTAGTTACAGGATGAGAGCTTTGCTTGAGGTGTCCCGTTTTCCCGGCACTCTGTCATATAATGCTTTGAAACTATATACTGACGGTTGTGGCCTCCACCATCTGTCTAATTATCTAATTTGTGTGTGTGTGTGTGTGTTTGGGTTTTGCTATTTGCAGAAAACGGTAATAAAACTAAGTGCCATTATAATAATGTTGAAGGATTCTTGTAATATTCACTCATTTGGGTTTGCTGGAAGCAGTAGATTAAATATTTGTGATATGTTTCCAAATATTTTCTTAAAATATATAATAAATAGCTTTAACTCTTAAATTGCTCAGCATAAGGGGCAGGGAAGCAAAAATATTTGAATTATGTAAAATTACTTAAAAATGTTCAACAAATCTCCAACTTATTGCCTTCAGCATCATGAAACTTTCATCAAAATATTTTCAGAAGTTGATTTTAGACTAATTTGTTAAAAAGAAAATATTTTGTTGATAAAGAGAACAATTTCTATTAGCTTGAACTGAATGATAATGCAGTAATAAAGAGATGCAAGCACCTGTCTGATGCACAAAGAAGAATAGAACTAAGAAGTGTCCACAAAGTTAAATTTTGTTAAATACTGTATCATATAAATACATTTCCCAATGTTAATATCTGTTACTTTCATCAATATCCCACCAATTTTTTCTGGGGGGGAGCCCCTTCGACTCCCTGGAGCTTACTAGGCTGATATGCTAATGCCAGACTTTGGCATCAGTCATGTGTATGGAGTTTTGTGAGCCTACCGGGGACCGTGAGCCAGAAGCTGGCCCCCTCAGAGAGGCATGGGTGGGGGGGGGGGCAATGGCCTATAGAAACCCCCGTGTGATTGGAAGCATTCTATGTCTGCCATCGACCGGGCCAGGCACCCATAAAGGTAAGCATCCCAAAACAAACCCCTATTCTGATGAAAATTTTGCTACCAAAAGCCAAACAAGTGGATAGAACTCCCCTAAAAGAAACGAGCAAACAAGCATGACGTCACTCGTCGCCGCGCCGCTGTCTGCGCAGCTCCCCTCTTCCAGGTAGAGGGAAGGGGGAGCCCCAGACCCCCACGCTGGGTATCCACCCTTCAGTTCTAAGGCTGATGCTAGAGGTGGAGGTGCTTGGCTCCAGAGTTTCCAGCACTGTGCTTTGAGTGTGGTGGTTATCTTTCAGGGGTGCGTGAGTCAGGAGTTATTCTTCAGTACTCTGGCTGCATGCACCTACGGTTATCGTCCTTAGGTGCCCTGTAAGTACTGCCCTTGGAGCTTGGGGCCACCTTCCACAAGTTCCTCGGGGCCTGCCTCTGCTGGGCTGTATTACTGCTCGGTTTTTCGGCCTCCCTTTGGGTGCTTGGGGGTTTTGTCTTCCTTGTTTATCTTAGGGTAAGAGGTAGTTTGCAATGATGCGGGGCACAGGGTTTGGAGCAGCTTGTTTTCACCATTGACAGCGGCCGGCTCTGTTCCTTGGGGTGCATTGTCCTCTTGCGGGGTTTTGTTCTTCTTTATGTTTTTGCCTTGTGGGGGGTCTGCCTTGTATGCCCCTTTGTGCCTGACCTGTGCACGGTTCTTTTCTGGTGGTGCCCCCTGCTAGGTCCCCGTGAGTGTACACGTCCCTGAGGTTCAGCTTTTAGAAAGTTGCTTGGTATTTGTGGGCGCCAGTTAGCAGTACCCTGCCTGTGATTACCTGGGCGTGAGTCCTTAAACGCTCAGGACCCTGGAAAACCCTTAGGGGGCACGTGGGTCTGATGGATGTCCCCGGAGTCCCCTTCTCGCTTTGTGCGAGTTCGAGGGTTGCTCGGTCCCCTTGACTCTGGGTGACCCCTCACGGTTTTTACCTCATCACACTGCCTGTTGGGTCGGTGACACTTTTGACCCGGAGTCCGGCGAGTTCTGTTGCTTGCTGGTGACTCAGTTTACCAAATCTCATGATGACGATCTACGTGTTCAGGCAACACAGGCGTTGCATGTGCACTTTAGGTTGTTGCAACACGCCAGGTTGGTTGCTCACCCGGATGCCCCGAGGCTGCCCCGTTTTGCCTATAATGACTCGGACTTGGGGGTGGGGGCGCTTCGACCTTGGTTCAGTCCGCGTCCCCTCTTTCTTCCTCTGTTGTGGTTTGTTCTGTTCCCCCCCCCCCCCTCCTGTTTCCGATTCAGAAGCATCTAAGAGTTTTGGAGTCGGGGCAGGGTTTAGGTGGTCTTGGGTCTCAGGTGGTCTCGGGGGATGCCCCTTCTGGTGTGGCGACAGAGGCATTTGACTCCTATCTCCCTGCCAAAGCCTCTGGGTCTGACCAGTGGGCCCCCCCTTCTGTTCAGCTTACTCGGCTGTGCCGGTCTTTTCTTTACGGGCCAGTGCTCTGGAGGATGACTCAGCCCTGGGTCCCGAGGAGGGGAATCCTGGAGCTGGGGAGGGGCTGACTTGGGGCCGTTGGGACCCGCTGGACCCCGCCGGGGTTTTTTCTACCCTCGGAGCGGGGCTTATTTTTACAAGGAATGGGGTTCTCTTTTTACCCCTCTGTGTATGAGTTGGATTTGGTGTCTGCCCCTCTCTGGGTTCGGTTTCGTGTTCGCACAGGTGTGTCAGTTCCGTTTTTCCAGAGGTTTTCGGCTAACCGCATCCAACCGTCTGCAGTGCGGGCGGCCCTGGCGGCTTACTTCCTGCGTGACCCGGATTATGCCTCGGTGATGGATCCGTCGTTTTTTAGCTTTGGGACTTCGTTATCTTTCTGGGTCCGTTGTGAGGTTCCGGAGTCGTCCTGGCGGACTGTCCTGTATTCACTGTGGAGGCTGGGCATTCTTTCTGTCGTTCCCGCATGCTTGAGTGGCGTGAGGTTTTGACGGTGGTTCAGGTTTTCCTGAACCACCGTCGTGGTTCTCATTCCTGAACCTTGAGCAGGAATGGAATGAGGGTTCTCATTCCATTCCATCAGGTGCTCATTCCTGAACCTTGAGCACCTCAGTGAGTGTTTGTTTGCTCCTGCCCTTTCCCGGGATGTTGGCGTTCTGCAGCTCTAGTTACAGGTTCCCTCCCTTTCGGCTGTGCAAGTGGCTTAGGATTTGCGCGCCCGGGGCCTCCTGGCTTTGGCGTTGCATTCTTTTCCCTCCTGGAGCTGTCTTCGGACTGACTTGGGGAGGATGTGGGGGCACTCGGGGCCGTTCCGGGAGTCCAGTGGCTTGGGCACGGTGGCTCGCGCTTCGGCTGCCTTGTTGAAGCTGTTTGCGCCGGTCTTGCAGGATGTGGTTTCCCTGTTTTGCGCTTCCCAGCTCGCATGTTGGCAGGCGGTGCTTGCCTCCTCTCTGGAATCAGCCTTTGCCCTGGCTCTTCGGTGGTCTTCGCCTTTTTTGTCCTCTGCTTTTTGCGCCTTTGGCCGTGGCGCGCAGTATATTCAGGCTGCTTCAGCCAGTTGCCGTCCCATTTCTGACCTGTTGATTCTCCGGGGGTCCGGGGGGGGGGGCCTTCCCTGAGGGTTTGGGGCAGGGCTCGGGGTTCCACAGGTGCCAGTTTCGGGTTCGGTTCCACTTTCGGACCTGCCTTCGTCTGGTCAGTGCGGTGTTCGCTCTGTGCGAGGTTTTGGGTCTCGTAAGGGCACTGGCCCGTTCGTGGTTCGCCTCATTGACGAGGTGATGGGGGGAGGCTTGTGCTGTTCGCTCACGCCTGGTCCTATGATTTGTGAGCGTTCGAGTCGTTTCCTTCGGTCTGCAGGGGCATTGGGCGGCCCCTTTCCCTTCGGGGGGTTCAGGGCTGGCTGGGCAGACCTCTTCTCCTGCTCTCCGTTGAGTTGTCTTGGAGTGGGTTTGCTTGGGCATCGTCGAAACGTCGTCGTCCCTCAGGTGGGTTCCCATCTGTTACCAGTCCCGAAACGGGACTGTGTGGACCTGCAGTTCATTCTGGACTTATCACGTCTGAACTCCTGGGTTTATTGCCCCTCCTTTAGGTTGACTACGCTGTCCCAGGTTGGTGTCCTTGGACCTCCGGGATGCTTATTGGCACGTCCGATTCATCCGGAGTTCAAGGACTGGCTCTGTTTTGTTGTGAGGCATCAGGGTTACCGCTCTCATTGTCTCCCGTTCGGGTTGAATCTGGCACCTCGCGTGTTCACACGCCTTACACAGGTCGTCGTGGCCCGTCTGCGTCTTTTCGATGTTCGGGTGTTGGCCTACCTCGACGACTGGCTGGTCTCAGCTCCCAGTCAGTTTTCTTGTCTGTTAGCCAGGGATTTGATTCTTTTTCTTTCCCAGCTCGCCGGGTTCGGGTTCTTGGTGATCTGGAGGAAGTCCCATCTAGTTTCCCCCCCCCCCCCTCAGGTTTGGACATGGCTGGGTCTTGTGTGGGATTCTCGGATCGCTTTCTTGTTTTCAGGCACTGCTTGCTCTGTGTCCGAACCCGGAGGTTTTCCGTGGCTCCGCCTGTTTCTGCAGATCAGACTGATGTGTCACGTGGCTGGTTCAATCTTCTCGAGTCTTCGCGTATGGTTTTTTTACTCGGGTTTATCATCATCTCTATGGATGATCAGGTGGCTTCCTTGTTAGTGTCCCACCTGCGGACTTCTTCTTGTCGGCAGCATGAAGTTTCCTGTCGGTCCTTTCGTTTCTTTTTGCGTCTTCATCGTTCTGCTTTGCTGTCTGTTAGGGGTGTGTTGTCCTTTCTCTTTGGTTGTTCCAGGACCGTCATCTTATGCCTAACACTGTCGCCTCGTATTGTGTGGCGCTGGCAGAGCCGCTTCTGCTTGCTTTCGGTATTGATGTTACGTCTGCGCCGTTTCGCAAGCTGTCTCATGCATTGTTTCACCTCCGGCCTGCTCATGCGCCGGTTGAGCCGTCCTGATCTTTGGGACAGAGTGCTCTCTTTTCTTTCTTCTCAGTTTGTTGTGGCCCCTTCGGTTCAGGAATTGTTTTTCGAAGGCTCTATTTCCTTTTGGCATTAGCCTCTGGGGGTTGGAACAGTGAGCTTCATACTCTCCTCCGGCGCAAGGGTTTCTGCTCCTTCAGTCGTGGCAATAGGTTTGTTCGTTTGCAGCCAACTCCTTCTTTTCTGGCAAGGAATGAGACTGCTGCTTTCCAGAGGGGTCCTTGGGTTGTTGATGCTTAGTTGATTAGGCCGGGGGTGCATCATATTTTGTGTCCGGTTGCGGCCCTCCGCCGTTATTTGCGCGCTATGGCTTCTGTGTTCGGGGACGCACTTTGGGTTGATCCGGTTTCCCTTCTTCCCTGTTCGCGGGTGCGGGTCTCCCAGGTCGTCCGCATTAAGGCTAACTAGCCTGCAGTCTATCCCTGTGCCCATGACGTTCGCAAGTTCGCTGCTCTTGCCGTCGTCTTTGGCAACATGTCCTGGGCTGACATTCGGGCGCGGGGATCCCCATTTCACCTTCTGGGGAGGGGGAAGCTGCGTAGACAGCGGCGCAGCGTGTGATGTCATGCTCAATTGCTTGTTTCTTTTAGGGGAGTTCTATCCACTTGTTCGGCTTTTGGTAGCAAAATTTACTCCAAAATAGGGGGTTTGTTTTGGGATGCTTACCTTTCTGGGTGCCTGACTCGGTCGATGGCAAACATAGAATGCTTCCAACTACACGGGGGTTTCTATAGGCCATTGCTCCCCATGCCTCTCCGAGGGGGCTAGGTTCTGGCTCGTGGTCCCTGGTAGGCCCACAGAACTCCATACACATGACTGATGCCAAAGTGTGACATTAGCATATCAGCCTAGTAAGCTGGGAGCCTCTGGGTCTCACCCAGAAAATGGCATTTCATTACATTCAACACTGGTATTTTTTCTGAGAAATAGTTTTTCCTGGGGGAAACCCGTCAGCTCCCCGGAGCTATCCAGGCTGAATGGATATGTGTAACATTCTGGCATCACTCAATATACTTGGAGTTCTTGCTTACTGGAAACCACGAGCCAAAACTTGGACCCCCCATCAAGAGGGGTACAAGGAGCAATAGCCTGTAGAAACCCCTGAGTGAATGGGAGCACTCTATGTCTGCCATCGACAGGATCTGGCACCCAGAAAGGTAGGCACCCCAAAACAAACCACCTATTATGGTGAAACTATTGGTACTGAAAGCTGAACGAGTGGACTGAAGTCTCCAAGCAAAAATTAGCAAATGAGCATGACGTCATCTTGTAGCTGCGCTGCTGTCTGCGCAACCCCCCCTCTCCCTGGGAGGGGGAACGGGGAGCCTCAGACCCCCACACTGACAATTCACCCTTCGATTCTCAGGCTGATGTTCTACCGACGTGGTCTTGTGCCTCTGGCTCCAGTGATTTGTCTCAGGATTCTGTGCCTTGTGGCGTGGACTGTCTCTACTGATGGTGTGCAAGCCAGGAGTAATATTCTTCGGTACTCAGGCTGCATGTGTCTAGGGCCACCTTCCGTGGGTGCCCTGTAAGTACTACCCTTGGGGCTTGGGGCCACCTTCCACAAGTCATCTCGAGATCTAACTCCCGCTGTGTCTTTTACTACTCGGTACTTAGCCATCCTTGAGTCAACTGAGGTCTTTGTTGCCTGTGTTTGCCTCTGAGTAGGGGGAAGCTTTCATCACTGGTAGGGGTACGGGGTACTGCACAGCTAGTTTTCATCTCTTACAGTGGCCGGCTCTGTTCCACCTAGATATGTTGACCTCTTGCGGGGTTTTGCTCGTTTTTGTTTTTCTGCCTAGTGAGGGAGGTCTGCCTTGATGGTTGCCCCTTTTGTGTTGGGGTGTATATATCTATCATTATATCTATAATCAATTTTTGTGTGGTTGGTAGTACAGTGGTACCTCGGAATGCGAGTGTCCCTGTATGCGAGTTTTTCGGAAGACGAGTGTCCCTGTATGCGAGTTTTTCGGAAGACGAGCAGGATTTCCTCGGAAAATATGTCTCGGAAGGCGAGGGTAACCTCGGGACGCGAGTTTGTTGATACGTGTACAGGCCGACTGGCTCGTGGTGGCATGGCGATCGCGCCTCAGTTTACCAGTGTCTCGTGTCCAGTGACTATCCCACCCGAATTCTTCACAAGGATTTACAGTTTTTTATCGGGTTTTTGGCCATTTGAGCATAAAAGTTGTCATTATATATCTTGCCATGGGTCTCAAGAAAGCCATTGGTAAGGTTCAACCTAAGAAAATAGCTGTGAGTAGAGGCAGTAGAGGATGTCCCTTCTTGATTAAGAAAATGTGTGAAGTATGGGAAGAACTGCAAAGTTTTGTTGAAAAAACTCACCCAGATAAAGCTGTAGCAGGCCGTTGCATTGACCTTTTAAATGATAATGTGATGTCTTACTACAGACAAGTGTAAAAATGTAGGAAAAAACAAGTGTCATTAGACAAATTCTTAGTAAAACAAGCAAGTCCTAGTGGTATGCAGGCAAAATGTGCCAGAGTGTGCATACCAGTGAAGTCCTCACTGCCTGATGTGAGAATGGAAGGGGACTTCCCTTCCAAACAGTAACTCCTCTCTTCCTCCCACCTCCTCACCATCTTCCATACGCCTACAGCATTCAACAGCAAGGTAAGTAATAACTTGAACATAGTTTTGTAGGTTTATTTCGATGAATTAGGTATAAAAATTTAGTTTGATGTGGGGTTTTTGGGGTAGTCAGGAACGGATTAATTCATTTCCCTTTATTTCTTATGGGGAAATTAGCTTCGGAATGCGAGTTTTCGGAATACGAGGCGTCTCCAGGAACCAATTAAACTCTTAAACTGAGGTATGCCTGTACTCCTTGCTAGGCCCCCGTGAGTGGACACATCCCAGGGATTTAGCTATTAGCAGATTGTTTGGTGGTCTTGGGCACCGGTTCGCAGTACCCTACCTGGGCTTCCCTTAGCATGTTAATTAACACTTTCGCCTGGGCATGACGCAGCATTGCGTCATCCGTTTACTGTCGGTAATGCCGGGGATGACGCAGCATTGCGTTATCCACTTTAAATAAGCCCCAAAAATCAGGTTTTTATCCGATTTTTTGGGGACTGGTTTTAAAATGCGCGCCGATGTCTTCCCATTTTCTTTGTTGCTCCTCGTGGCCCGCAGGCGGCTCGGCACATGCCGTGGGCCCATTGTTTTCGCTCCACTGTTGTGACCAATGTCGCCTCCCCTCGCATCTCAAACGTGTGAACATTTCGGCTTTTTTCCGTGGCTATACTTCTTACTGCGGCTTTAGAAACTATCTACACTTACTCCACGATGGATAGTGATCATGAACAAGGCTCTTCCAGGAAGAAAATTGCGAAAGAAAGGCTTGAAAAGGGCGGGAATTGGGAGTGTAGCTGGAAGGCGTCTGAGCGCTCACTCGCGGCTAACGCATGGCCCGGCTTCAACTCGGCGGTTGGAGCGTGACCAGGTTTTTTATTTTATATGCTAATGTTCCTCTAGAGAATTCTATTGCGAACCCATTGAGACCAAAATGAAAGACCTAGGACGAAAATTGGGGTGACCAGAGTGAAAATAGTGAAAACATTTTATCGCGTGTGCTCGCTCCTGGGTAACTCGTTCGCACTTTCTCTGTTTGCTGCGGGTAATTAGCCGGGCTTTTGGAGTTTATATGCATTTAGTGCTGTAGAGAATTCTATTGCGAACACAATGATACCAAATTTAATCTCTTAGGACGAGAATTAAGGTGACAAAGTTGAAGAGAGTATACACTTTTCAGAATTTACGCGCGCTCCCGTGACACCCTGGACTCAAATCGCACAGTTGAGGGGTGGCGCGCGGGGTACGCCAAAGTATTAATAAGGCTAAGGACCCTGGGGAAACCCCGCGGGAGCTTCGTGGTCTTATGGATGTGACCCTTAAGTTCCCTCTCACTTCGTGCAAGTCGGAAGGTTGCTCTGTTCCCCTTGTCTCTGGGGGGACAATCGCCGGTTATGCCTGCACCATGCTGCCTGTTGAGTCGGTGATTCTATTGACCTGGGGTCATGCGACATTGTTTCCTGTACGTGCTCCAGTTCACCCAAGCTACTGATCATGATATGAGTGTGCAGGCAGCAGCTGCGTTTCATGCTAGGTTTAGGTTGCTGCAATGCAGTAGGTTAGTTGCTTCCCCTGGATGCCCCGAGACTGCCCAGTTTTTGTTTTAGGGACCCAGACTTGGGGGTGGGAGTCACTTCGACTCTGGTTCCGTCCTCCCTCCCTTGTCCTTTCCCTTCTGTTGTCCATCCGGTTCCTCAGCCCTTGCTTCTGGCTTAAAAGCATCTGTATGTTTTGGAGTCAGGGGCAGGATTTAGTTGGTGTTAAGACTCGGGCAGTCTTGGATGAGTCTCCTTCCGGGGTGGCGACGGAGGCATTCGAGCCTAGTCCTCCTGCCGGAGCTTCTGTGTCTGACCAGTGGGCCCCTTTCTTTCCTTCTTTTTCGGCTGTACCTGCCTTTTCTTTAGAGGTGGGGCGTGTGGAGGATGGCTCGGCTCCGGATCCTCGGGGTGAGTTTCCTGGGGTGGGAAAGGGGTTGACTTGGGGGCCTTGAGGCCCTGTTGGACCCTGCTTGGGTTTTTGTACCTTCGGAGTGGGGCTTGGTGTTACAAGCTTGGTACTTGCGGCTTGGTGTTATGTGTGGGGTTCTCTTTTGCTCCCTCCTTGTACGGGTTGGATTTGGCGTTTACCCCTCCCCGGGGTTCGGTTCCGTAACCATGACAGTTCTTCAGTTCCATCTTTCCAAAGGTTTCCAGCTTCCCGATTTCAGTTACAGTGGGTGCGGGAAGCCCTTGCAGCTTACGTCCTGCGCAACACGAATTTTGCTTTCGTGATGGATCTGTGTTCCTTCGTGTATGAACCCAAGTGTCCTTACTGGGTTCATTACGAATTTCCGGAGTCGTCCTGGTTAGCAGACTGCTCTTTGTTTTCTTTGGCGGCGTGGCATACGTTCTATCAGTCCCGCACGCTTGAGTGGCGGGAGGCTCAGACGGCATTGCAGGATTTCCCGGGGGGCGCATTTGAGCAGCTCAGTGCGTGCTTGTTCGCCCCTGCCCTTCCGCGAGATGTTGGTGTGATGCAGCGTAATGTGCAGGTTCCTTTGTTTTTCGGTTGCATTGGTCGCAGAGGATTTGCGTACGCAGGGCCTGCTGTTCTTCTCTGTCCTTGAGCTGTCTTCGGATTGGCTAGCAGTGGATGTGGAGGAGCTTGGGGTTGCCTCTGGTTCTAGTGCGTTGTCTTCAGCGGCGCATGCGTCGTCTGCACCTGTTGAAGCTGTTTGCATTTTTTGCTTCTCGGCTTTGCGTGTCATCCGGGGATGCTCACTTCTTCCTTGGAATCCACTTGGGCCCTGCCTCTTAGATTGTCTTCGCCCTTTTATCCATTGCTGTTAGCAGAGTCTGCGGTGATGTACTATCTGCAGGCGGCTTCGGCTAGATTCCGTCCTATGTTGGAATTGTTGGTCATTCGGGGGGGGGGGAGGGGTTCGTGGGAAGGCCGTCCCGGCGGGGTCGTGCCAGGGCATGGGGTTCTTTCTCTCGTGGTAGGCCAGTGGTGTCAGGTTCGGTCCTGGTGCAGCTTTCGGTGCCATCTGTTTCTGTTCGGTGTGGGGATCGCCTTTTGCCTGTTTGGGTGCTCATAAGGTGTGTTGGCTCTTTCACGGTTCGTCCCATTGATGGGGAGGCTCACTTTGTTTGCTCGAGCCTGGTCCCACAATTCGTGGGCCTCTTGGGTCATTTCTTGCGGCCTATGGTGGCGTTGGGTGGCTCCTCCTCCTTCGGGGGGTTCGGGGATGACGGGGCAGGCTTCTCCTGTGCTCTGTCAAGATGTCTCAGAGTGTAATTACCTAAGTGTAGTTACAGGATGAGAGGTACGCTCGTGGTGTCACGTCTTCCCAGCACTCTTTGTCATATAACGCTTTGAAAGTACTGACGGTCTTGGCCTCCACCACCTTCTCACCTAGAAATTGAAGGGACGACGACGTTTCGGTCCGTCCTGGACCATTCTCAAGTCGATTGTGATCGACTTGAGAATGGTCCAGGACGGACCGAAACGTCGTCGTCCCTTCAATTTCTAGTGTGTGGTCTGGTCAACATACTTCAGCCACGTTATTGTGACTCATCGCCTGCATGTGAGTTTTCTTATATTTCTTCGGCATCTGTGTTTAGCTTGTTTAAATCTATAGCCTCTTGTTCTTGAAGTTCCAGGTCTCAGGAAATCTTCCCTGTTGATTTTATCAATTCCTGTTACTATTTTGTACATAGTGATCATATCACCTCCTTTTCTTCTGTCTTCTAGTTTTGGCCATTTTATTGCCTCTAACCTCTCCTCGTAGCTCTTGCCCTTCAGTTCTGGGAGCCACTTAGTAGCATGTCTTTGCACCTTTTCCAGTTTGTTGATGTGCTTCTTCAGATATGGGCAGCTACCTACCTACCTTGAGGTGCTTCCGGGGCTTAGTGTCCCCGCGGCCCGGTCGTTGACCAGGCCTCCTGGTTGCTGGACTGATCAACCAGGCTGTTAGACGCGGCTGCTCGCAGCCTGACGTATGAGTCACAGCCTGGTTGATCAGGTATCCTTTGGAGGTGCTTATCCAGTTCTCTCTTGAACACTGTGAGGGGTTTGCCAGTTATGCCCCTTATGTGTAGTGGAAGCGTGTTGAACAGTCTCGGGCCTCTGATGTTGATAGAGTTCTCTCTCAGAGTACCTGTTGCACCTCTGCTTTTCAACGGGGGTATTCTGCACATCCTGCCATGTCTTCTGGACTCATGTGGTGTTATTTCTGTGTGCAGGTTTGGGACCAGCCCCTCAATTATTTTCCATGTGTAAATTATTATGTATCTCTCGCCTGCGCTCAAGGGAGTCCAGATTTAGGCTCTTTAGTCGGTCCCAGTAATTTAGATGTTTTACTGAGTGGATTCTAGCAGTAAAGGATCTCTGCACACTCTCTAGGTCAGCAATTTCTCCAACTTTGAAAGGGGCTGTCATTGTGCAGCAGTACTCCACTCTAGAGAGCACAAGCGTTTTGAAAAGTATCATCATCGGTATAGCATCTCTAGTGTGAAAAGTTCTTGTTATCCAACCTGTCATTTTTCTTGCAGTTGTGACGGCTACTTTATTGTGTTCTTTAAAGGTAAGGTCTTCCGACATGAGTACACCCAGATCCTTTACATTGCCTTTTCGTTCTATGTTATGATTTGCCTGAGTTTTGTACGTGGTTTCTGTTTTTATATTTTCAATTTTTCCGTAGCGCATGAGCTGGAACTTATCCTCGTTAAACACCATATTATTTTCTGTAGCCCATAGAAAGACCTAATCTACATCTGACTGGAGGTTTGCCGTGTCCTCTATGTTGCCAACTCTCATGAAAATCCTAGTGTCATCTGCAAAGGATGATACAGTGCTATAGGTTGTGTTCTGGTCTATGTCCGATATGAGGATGAGAAAAAGTACTGGAGCAAGCACAGTACCCTGGGGGACTGAGCTCTTCACGGTTGATGGGCTGGATTTTATTTTGTTGACTATTACACATTGGGTTCTGTTAGTCAGGAAATTGTAGATCCATCTGCCTATTTTCCCGGTAATTCCTTTTGAACACATTTTATGTGCAATAACACCATGGTCACATTTATCAAAAGCTTTTGTGAAATCTGTGTAAATTACATCAGCGTTTTGTTTGTACGTTTTTTGTTTGGCACCACACAATCGCTGCATATTCTAGCTTTGGCCTAACAAAAGTCGTGAACAATTTCTTTAGTACATGTATATCACCATCCATGTATTTAAAAGCAATTCTGAAGTTAGAAAGCGTGGCATAGGCTCCTCGCACAATGTTCTTTATGTGGTCCTCAGGTGATAGTTTTCTATCTAGAACCACCCCTAGATCTCTTTCTTTATCAGAATTCTTTAAAGTTTTCTCACATAATATATAGGTTGTGTGGGGTCTACGTCTCCTATTCCACATTCCATAACATGGCATTTATTAACATTATATTCTATTTGCCAAGTGGTGCTCCGTATCCTTATTTTGTCTAGGTCATCTTGAAGGGCATGCCAATCATCTAAGTTTCTTATCCTTCCTATTATCTTAGCATCATCAGCAAACATGTTCATATAATTCTGTATACCAACTGGTAGATCATTTATGTAGACAATAAACATCACTGAAGAACTGAACCCTGTGGTATTCCACTTGTGACATTTCTCCAGTGTACATTGCCTACATTGCCTCTGATTACTGCCCTCATTTTTCTATCAGTCAGAAAATTTTTCATCCATGTTAGAAGCTTACCTGTCACCCCTCCAATATTTTCTAGTTTCCAGAACAACCTCTTATGTGGAACTCTGTTGAAAGCCTTTTTTAGGTCCAGATAGATGCAGTCAACCCAAACATCTCTTTCCTGTAAAATCTCTGTGGCTCAATCATAGAAACTGAGTAAATTCGATACACAGGATCTTCCAGATGGAAAACCATACTGTCTGTCTGATATTATATCATTTCTCTCTAGGTGTTCTACCCATTTAGTTTTGATTAGTTTTTCCAATACTTTCACTATTACACTTGTCAATGATACAGGTCTATAATTGTGGGGGTCTTCCCTGCTGCCACTTTTGTAGATTGGAACTATGTTAGCCTGTTTCCACACGTCTGCTACGATTCCTGTACACAGGGATGCCTGAAAGATCAGGTGAAGTGGAATGCTGAGCTCAGATGCACATTCTCTCAGAACCCATGGTGAAACGCCATCTGGACCAACTGCTTTGTTCTTACTTAGCTCCATTAGCATATTTTCCACTTCATCTCTAGACACCTCTATACGCTTTATGTTGTTCTCTGAAATTCTTATTGTGTCTGGTTCTCTGTAAATCTCATTTTGTACAAACTCACTTTGGAACTTTTCGTTTAATGTTTTACACATTTCCTTTTCATTTTCCGTGTATCTGTCCCCCATTTTCAGCCTCTGAATATTATCCTTTACCTGCAGCTTGCTTTTAATGAATTTATAGAAAAGGCCTGGGTCCGATTTACATTTGTGTGCTATACCGTTCTCAAAGTTCCTCTCTGCCGCTCGCCTTATTGACGTGTAGTTGTTTCTTGCCTCTTTGTATCGCTGGTATGTTTGGGGGTTTGGCCTCTTTCTATAATGATTCCATGCTTGTGTCTTTTGATCTCTGGCCCTCTTGCAATTTCTGTTGAACCAACCCTTTTTCCTAGGTCTGCATGTCTGTTTTGGTATGAATGTTTGTGTGCCTTCATCATATATTGTGCAAAATTTTGCATACATCTCATTTACTTCCGTGCCTAGCAACAAGTCTGTCCAATTAGTATACCCAAGAAAAAAATTTCTACGTTCCCCATAGCGTCCTCTCTTGAAATCGAGTTTAACAACTGTTTCACTGTCCCCATTCTCTATTAGATTATATCGCATAGCATATTTAATGTCCAAGAGGACATGATCACTCTTTCCCAAGGGAGGAAGGTACTGGATGTCAAATACCTCTTCTTCTTTCCTGGTGAATACTAGATCCAGTACTGATGAAACATCCCCTTCCCTCATTCTTGTGGCCTGCTTGACGTGTTGATACATGAATGTCTCCAAGATGAGGTTTACAAATCTGCCTGTCCAAATGTTCTCTGTTCTTGCCTCGTAGGCCTCCCAGTCTATTGCCTTAAAGTTGAAGTCCCACAGTACCAACAATCGGGATTTATCTTTGTCAGCTCTTACCATAATCTCTTTCATGACCATTATGAGGTCCTCTCGTTTGTCATCCAGTTCTTCCTTTGTCCATGTGTTGCTTGCTGGTGGGCTGTAGGCATTTAATATAATCAGCTTATCATCTTGATTCCAGAGCTGCAATGCCATTATGTCAATATCTCGAGGGTTTTCAAACATTAATTCTCTTACCTTTAGGTGTTCTTTCACCAACACAGCCACTTCTTCCCCCTTCCTAGTTTTCCTGTCACGTCTCCAAACTGAGTAGCCCCTTGGGAATACGACCTCATTTAAAATATTTTCTTCAAGTTTCGTCTCTGTTAATGCGACAATATCTGGGACTTTGAGCTGAATTATATCCTTCAACTCCAACATTTTCGATCTCACTCCATCTATGTTGGTATATACTATTTTCAGGAATATGTTCCCATTTCCTTTGTTCTTTACACCCACTTCATTTAATGATTTTGTTGCTTTGTCTTCATGTACCATTTCACAAGCTTTCCAGGTAGAAAAAAGAATTCCTTTCATCTTCATTTCTATCCCCATTCAGACGTTTTGCTTCAATGAGGTTCACTTTCAGCTTTTCTCTGTCCTTTTTTGAGAGGTCTTGTCTTATTGACCAAAGTTTGCCATCCTTATCACATTGCAATTTTCTGGTACTGTATTGCGAAGCATTTCTGTCATATACTGTACTTCATTCCATTAAACGTCACCCTTAAGGGGCGGTTCTTGTCTTTCTCATATTTACCTATCCTTCTAAAATCACTGACATGCTCCTTTGAATTTTGGCCTTCTCCTAATCCTACTATTTTTTCTATGATTTTCATCTCTTCTGCTGCTCGATCCACCCTAGATGGAATTTCCTCCTCTAAACATCCAAAAATTATTATGGACTTACTTCTATCTACAGTGCTTTGTGCCAGTTTACCATTGGTTACCAGTTCTTTCCTAATTGCTTGCCCAAGATCCGCTTTTTGTTTATCATTTCTGGTTTTGACTTCCAAACACACTTCCTTGATTGTCTCTTTCTCTTTTACAACTTGGGCATATGTCTCTCTTATTTCTTCTTTATACTTTTCTAGTTCTTTATTAACCTCCTCTTTGTGAGTTGTCAGTGAAGTTTCCAGTTGGAGGTCCTTGCCTAACTCTTATGTTAGCTCTCAGGCTCCCTTGGAGTTGTTCACCAAATGAGTCTATTTTCTTGTTTATTTCTTCAAAGTCATCACACTTCACTTTCCCACACCTCATTCTCTTTCACTAGTTCCTTGATTTGTTCCTCCTGATTTGTTACCTTGTCCATTAATGCAGTAATAATCTTACCTTGCTTGAGAATACTTCCTTTTAGAGTGCAAAGCTCACTCCTAAGAGCTCCATTGTCCTCTTCCAATTTAAGCACTTTTTCTTCATACTTCTTTTGCATATCCTCAATTATCTCTAACCTGCCAAGAACACCTCCTGTTCTTATATCTTGTGGTGAGAATCCTTTGAAACAATCATCTGTTGGTGTGTCTACATTCCCAGTGGTGGTGGCAGCAGCCATCTTTGTTTATTTTATTTGCTATTACACTTCCCTGAACCTTTATGTAACCTGGGACACCACGGTAGCCCTCAACCTGCTGCCAATACTTAGGTAATTTGATGTTAAAAGGAGCTTGCTGCAGTGTGACTCCCTGCCTCCTCCAGCAGGGTATATGTGGATATAGATTTCCAGTCAACCACTCCTGCCCCCTACAGTTAATTTTCGTTGGGACGGGAGGAGCTGAGAGCTCTGGCCTCTGGCCCTGAGCTGGCCCTGGCTACGAACTTTTAATTGTTCCTTTTCCATATGGACTTTTTCATTTAGGACAGTACGCGTCCTAAGTAGTTCTCCTCATGCATTACTCGGCTGCGCTTGTGTCATTCTGTCCTGCTGGAGCTGGTTACCCCCGATCCTGCGGGATGCGGTGTCCCTGTTTTCACTTCACATCTCACGTGTTGGCTGGTGGTGTTTGCTTTCTTGTTGGACGCCGCCTGGGCTCTGGCTTTTAGGTTTTCGTTGACATTTTGTTCTTATTTTTGTGCGGAGTCTGTGGTTGGGCAGTTTCTGCAAGCAGCTTCTTCTCATTGTCGTCCGTTTTCGAACTTGTTGGTTCTTTGGGGATCTGGGGAGGGTTCCTTCCGAACGGGGCTTCTCGCCTGAGTTGGTTATTTCCCGGCTCATCGGGTTCGGGTTCCTGGTGCCTTGGTGGACGTTGCATCTGATTCCTCGACAGCCTTGGTTTCCGGCGCTGCCTGCTCGGTGTCCGCACCCAGGGGTTTCCCCACGGTTCCGCCTCTTTCAGATGCTCGGTCCGGTCCATTACGGGGCTCGTTCGGTCTTCTCCTCGAGCCTTAGCGTCTGGTCATTTTGACTCGAGTCGATCACAATGTTTGGCGATCAGGTGGCTTCGTTGATGGTGTCCCCACTTAAGTGCTTCGTCTCGGCGATGGTATGGGGTTTCCTGGCAGTCCTTCCTTTTCTTTTTGTCTCTTTGTGGGTATATTGCACTTTTTGTTTCAATGGTCTTGTCCTTCTCTCGTGGTGGTTCAGGACCGTCATCTTGCCGCATACTGTCCCCTTGTCTTGTGCGGTACTGCGGAGCCTCTCCGAACTGCTTTCGGTTTTGATGTGCCTTCTGCACCATTTTGCATTTTTCTCTCTTCCCCTTGGTTTGTTGTGGTCCCTTCGGTTCAGGTTTGTTTCTTGGTTTTTGCTCCTTTGGGTTCTGGTGATTGGTTTGTTTGTTTGTGGCCGTCTCTTTTTTTTTTCTGGCGAGGTTGGAACGGCTGTTTTTCGGAGAGATCCCTGGGGTTGTTGATGCTTGTTTGGTTGGCTGGGGCTGCATCTTCTTGTGTCTGGGTGTGGCTCTCAGCTGTTGCCTGTGTAATTACCTAAGTGTCGCAGCCTCTGTGGTCCTGGAAGTGCATTGGGTTGACCCGAGTTCCCTTCGTCCCTGTTCTAGGGTTCAGGTCTCCCAGGTCGTTCAAGGGGTTATTTGGTGTTGCCAATTTTCTTGCTTTTGGGTTCGGGCGTGTGGTTTCCTCCTCTTGGGGCTGTCCCTCTTTGACAGAGGGACAAAGGTCCCTCTTTGGTACATGTGACGTCTTGCTCGTTTTCAATTGGGAAGTTCTGTCTTATCGTTAATCTATTTTCGTCATTTTAACCAGACTAGGGGTTTGTTTTGAGGCACTTACCTTTCTGGGTGCCTGGCTTGGTCGCTGGCAGACATAGGTCCAGGTCCTATCACGTTGGTTGTACTCTTCAAGTCACTGGTGTTGTCCTATCTCGAGTACTGCTCAGTACTGTACTCACTTTCCCCTTCAGAGCAGGAGAGATTGCTGAAACTGAGGGAATACAGAGAACATATACGGCACGCATAGACGCGATAAAGCACCTAAATTATTGGGATCGTCTCAAAGCTTTCCAAATGTACTCACTAGAAAGGAGACGAGAGAAATACCAAATAATATACACATGGAAAATATTGGAAGGCCAGGTCCCTAATCTATACAGTAAAATAACAACATACTGGAGTGAACGATATGGAAGAAAATGCAGAATAGAACCAGTGAAGAGCAGAGGTGCCATAGGCACAATCAGAGAACACTGTATAAACATCAGAGGTCCGCTGTTGTTCAACGTCTTCCCAGCGACCATCAGAAGTATTGTCGGAACAACCATGGACATCTTCAAGAGAAAACTAGACTGTTTTTTAAAAAACGTTCCGGACCAACCGGGCTGTGGTGGGTATGTGGGCCTGCGGGCCGCTCCAAGCAACAGCCTGGTGGACCAAACTCTCACAAGTCAAGCCTGGCCTCGGGCTGGACTTGGGGAGTAGAAGAACTCTCAAAACCCATCAACCAGGTATTAACCAGATCCCATGTGCGTTTCTATAGACCATTGCTCCTCTTGCCTCTCTGAATGTGCCAGGTTCTGGCTTGGTGTCCCCGGTAGGCCTAGAACTCCATTCACACTGATGCCAAAGTCTATTGATAGTATGCTGTACATATCTGCCTAGATAGCTCCGGGGAGCCTCCGGGTCTCACCCAGAAAATGGTGTTTCATTACATTCAACGCTGGGTTTTTTCTAAATTTTCCACATATTTCAAATGCCATATTGACTTTTTTTTTTTTTTTTACAGTAAACTGTACTGAAAACCTGTATTCTAATTTTGATGAAAATGAAGATCATATGATATTCTGAGAGCATAATAAAACTAAATGAACAATTGGTGATTGTTATGGCCACTATGAGTCTCAACCGGCTTCTTTGATGGTAAAACCAAACTTATAGTATCCGACCCCAAGTCGGTAGTACGCTTTCAAGAAAGTGGCTGTGTAGTGCATAAAAAAGAGGAGGGGATGAACAAAACACTGTTCCTTTCGTCAATGTATTTAATATCTTTCCACCACCGTTAAATATATATATGTACACCGTCACCATAAATATATAAAGAAACGATAGGCTATTACTACACCTATGTACAATCCTTTCGCTCTGGATATCAAACGTGTTCACATGCAGAGTTCATCAATCCCCAGTATTTCTTTACTGCCCAGTAGCGTATCTAACCTTACTGGGAAGAACACCGGCGAGTTCACCTATACGTGGGCCAGCCCACTGACAGTGTCATGAGGTGCCTGTACCCTAACGACCGCTCTCCAGCTACTTGCTGGCAGAGTACCTCAGCCACACACTGAGCGGGGTCACAAACCAATATAGGGGCGATCCCCTGGCAGGAGTCTCTAACGACCAGCTAGCAGCACTACTCAACAGGCACCTCCCTGTCGTCAGTCTCTCCCCTGAGCCGGTCCCAAAGGTACGCTGATCCTTTTCAACACTTAAGCACTTGCATCTACCACACTGCTTCATCGGCGGTGGCTTATTTGGTCGTTTCCATGACCCTGTAGGGAGACTGGACTGCCTAAGATGAACTGCCGTCTCCAGTACCGCTGCCCCCAGATGTCACCTCTGTGGACACAAAACGTCATCAATGACCTAGCCGGTACTGGCGAAACTAGGAAATACCACTAACCCACTAGGGAGTTGACATTGTGCTCTGTACGTCTTGATACGTCACCTCGCCAGAGGTCACTCACAACGACCCCTCTGGCTGACCAAGGCAGGAATCTTTAACCATTTGCAAGTTTTAGATAGCCACCACCAGATGGCAGTGTCCATATTACGTACGATTCCCGGGGAGTTCGGGTGCGGACTTGTAGATGGCGCCGGAACTGCCACTCTACCCCCTGACAAGGGTGACGAGTCCTTAACAGTGATATTTTATAATTTTTAATCTGATTTGAAAATCTGAAGTTTCAATTTTTAATTTTAAAATTATTTTTGATTTTCTTGTTTTCAAGTTACATTGGTGATCATTTAGACAAAGTTGGAGTATTTGCTAGTAGATTATGTACAAAAACTTTGAAAGCATATGGGAAAGTTTGAGAAACCTAACTCTTAGGCCATACATGTATGATTTGTGCCCTTTAAGGGTTAAATAAGAGTTTCATAAAGATAACTTGAATTGGTAATATGTTATCATAAATAATATATTTAATGTGATACTTTTTTTTGCTTAGCCAGTGAAACCGCCATGTTGTAATAGGTTCTTGCAGAAAGTGGTTTGGTGAATCAAGAATGGTGCGAAGGCAGTGGTGTTAATCAAGCTGTTGATACAACTACTCTCCCAAATGCCAATGCTGCCACTGGCTACCAGACCGAGGATCAAGGCTTCCTTATCTCGGCAGGTCAAACTTTCGCACATAATCACCGGTCATGTTTAACAAGACAACAACGGTTAGCACCCTGTAGGGTAGGTACCAGCCATTTGTACTTATTTTGTATTTTTATTACTATGCAGAAGAATATATTTTTCTGGGAGGACCCCTCAATGGCTCTCAGAGCTTAATTCTGGCAGCACCAAGCGTTAGCCCAACACACCAGGCCTCTGAGACTTATGTAACCGACTATGAGCCAGGATCAGAATCTGGGTCTAGGAAAGCAGGGAACCAGAAATGAACCACAAAACAGGTGAAACCTTTCAGAAACCATAGGCACAGCAAAACTGGGTGAAACCCTTCAGAAACCATAGGCACAGCAAAACTGCGTGAAACCCTTCAGAAACCATAGGCACAGCAAAACTGGGTGAAACCCTTCAGAAACCATAGACACAGCAAAACTGGGCAGAACCCTTCAGAAACCATAGGCACAGCAAAACTGGGTGAAACCCTTCAGAAACCATAGGCACAGCAAAACTGGGTGAAACCCTTCAGAAACCATAGGCACAGCAAAACTGGGTGAAACCCTTCAGAAACCATAGGCACAGCAAAACTGGGTGAAACCCATCAGAAACCATAGGCACAGCAAAAAAACCATAGGCACAGCAAAACTGGGTGAAACCCATCAGAAACCATAGGCACAGCAAAACTGGGTGAAACCCTTCAGAAACCATAGGCACAGCAAAACTGTGTGAAACCCTTCAGAAACCATAGGCACAGCAAAACTGGGTGAAACCCTTCAGAAACCATAGCCACAGCAAAACAAGCAATTACTTGACATAAATAATTAGTTGAATCATTGTTGCCACAGGATAAATACCGTGACGATGATGTGCTTGATTGCCAGATGGCAGCCCAAGTTACCTAAGGTCTCAGCTGGCCTGTCCCTCACTCTTCTGCCTGATGTAGACATCTAAAATCTGTAGTTTCTGCTGATTCCTCAGCATCTGGATTTCAGCTAAGTGTTGTTTGCTTTCCCTGGAACACTGTAATAATATATTCCACTGGGGACCAATGATTTATGTCTTTGTATATGCTTTATGGTTGTGTTTATTCTGCCCACATTGTGTGTGCTGTGGCATTCCACTTTGCTTCAACGGTGACCCTGAGGGTTAAGGGCTTTCTGCTCCATAAGTTGACTTCTTTTGAGTCACCTTGCTTTTGAGCAGTGCATGAGATTTATTTTCCCCTACAGGGTCTTAATAGGAAGTAAAACATATCCATAACTTAGGGGAAAACAATAGCTTTAAGATAAGTAGAGAATATCCTATTCTATCCACAAAATAGAGAATATCCTTGATAATTTAGCAAACCCAGTACTAGATATGATCTTCCTTGGAGACTTCAATCTACCCAGTTTAAAATGGAGAATAGTAAACAATAATATTATAGCAGGAAATCAACCTGGAAATAACCAACCACAGGTCAGAGAACTACTTAAATTCTGTGACAAATTCTTGCTCAGTCAGCAGATTACAGAACCAACTAGGAACAAAAACACGCTGGACCTGAAAGTCACGAACAGTGATGAGCTAATCAGACACATTACGGTCTCAGACACTACATACTCGGACCACAAGCTCATTGAAGTGCAAACTAACATTAATACCGATAGTAGGCCCAAGAGAAACAACATGTGAGAAGGGTTATTCAATAAATTCAATTTTAATAGTAAAAGAATACACTGGGAGAAAATAAACAGGGAACTTACAAACATTCAATGAGAAAATGTTCTAAGAAATAAAAATCCTACACAAAGGAATAGAAAAACTGACTTCTGAAGCATATGAAGTCTTTCTGAAACATGTTCCTTTTAGGAAAGCTAGAAAGAGGTCCAATGTAGAAAGAGAACGCAGACGACACTACAAAAGAAGGAAGAAATTAATGGAAATGCTTAAGCAGACACGACTTTCCATACAAAGAAGGAATAATTTAAACAGGGAGATCGAAGAAATCGAACAGAGACTGAAGCATTCATATCAGACTGAAGAAAGGCAACTGGAACAGAAAGCAATTCAAGAAATAAAGAAAAACCCAAAATATTTTCACATGTGCTAAATCAAAAGCAAAAACCACTGCCAGTATTGGACCTATTCGTATTAGTGAAGGTTCATACACTGAGGATGACAAAGAAATTAGTAAAATCCTGAAAAAGCAATATGAGGACAAGTTTAGCACTCCGATACTCAGCATGAAAGCAGAAGATCCGGACAACTTCTTAATGCGTGATATCCAAATGCCTGTAAATATAGCTGATATCAACACGAGCATAACAGATTTTGAAAGAGAAATTGATAATATGCCCATGCACTCAGCCCCAGGTCCAGACTCAAGGAATTCAATATTCATAAAGAAATGCAAAGTGCCAGTAGCACAGGCACTCAGTATAGTGTGGAGGAAGAGCTTGGACACAGGAGATACCAGATGCACTGAAAGCAGCAGACATAGCCCCTCTACACAAGGGAGGGAACAAAGCATTGGCAAGGAATTATAGACCAGTTGCACTAACGTCCCACATAATAAAAGTATTTGAGAGTGTAATTGCCTAAGTGTAGTTACAGGATGAGAGCTACGCTCGTGGTGTCCCGTCTTCCCAGCACTCTGTCATATAACGCTTTGAAACTACTGACGGTCTTGGCCTCCACCACCTTCTCTGAGGTCGTGTGCTCTGGCTCCGTTGGTTGTTTCAGCACTGTACCTAGTGTGTGGTGACTGTATTCTAGGTGGTGCGTGAGCCGGGAGTAATTCTCCAGTACTCGGGTTGCATGCACCTAGGGTTTCCTTCCCTAGGTGCCCTGTAAGTAAGTAAGGTGCCCTTGGGGCTCGGGGCCACCTTCCACAAGTTCCTTGGGTTCTGCCTCTGCTAGGCTGTTTACTGCTTGGTTTTCGGCTGCCCTTTGTGTGCTAGGGTGTTCTGTCTCCCTTGTTCACTTTAGGGTAGGGAGCAGTTTGCACTGGTAGGGGCGCAGGGTACTGCGCAGCTTGTTTTCACCAATCATAGCGGCCGGCTCTGTTCCGCCTGGGTACGTTGTCCTCTTGCGGGGTTTTCTTTTTCTTTTTGTTTGTCTGCCTGGTGGGGGGGTTCTGCCTTGGTTCTGGCCCCCCTGTGTACTGAGTATTCTTCCTTCTTCCAGTGGTTACCCTTGCTAGGTCCCTGTGAGTGTACACGTCCCAGGGGTTCAGTTCTTAGAAAGTTGTTTGGTAGACTTGGGCACCGGTTAGCAGTACCCTGCCTGGGGTTCCCTGAGTGTGAGTTTTGTCTCAGGACCCTGGGAATCCCCACGGGGACATGTGGGTCCGATGGATGTAACCCCGGAGTCCCCCTTCGCTTTGTGCAAGTTCTAGGTTTGCTCTGTCCCCTTGTCTCAGGGTGACTCTCACTGTTTTTGCCTCCGTCTGCTGCCTGTGGGGTCGGTGGCACCTTTGACCCGGAGTCCTGCGAGTTTTGTTGCTTGTCTGTGGCTCGTTTACTTAGTCTTCTGCTGACTATGCGGGTGCAGGCATGCATTGCATGTTGAGTTCCGGTGGTGGCAATACGCTAGGTTGTTTGCTTCCCGGAAGCCCCGAGGCTGCCCCATTTTTTATTGGTGTGACAGGGCTTGGGGGTGTCGGTCGCTTTGGTTTTGTTTCCTCCCACGCCCCCCTTGTCTTTCCCTTGTTGTGGTCTAGTCTGGTGCTCCCATTCCTCCCTACATCTGGATCCTTACCGTTTGTGGGTTCGGGGTCGGGGCAGGGTTTCGATTGGCTTGAGACTCGGGCGGTCTCGGGGATTTCCCCTTCCAAGGTAGTGACAGAGGCATTCAAGCCTGTTCCTCCAGCTGTGTTGTATGAGTCTGCCAGTGGGCTCCCTGCCTTAGTACTTTTTCGACTGCCCCGGCTTTTTCGTGTGAAGTTGGGGATTTGGGGGGACGGCTCGGCCCCGGGGGCCTGCTGTGTGCATTCCGGGACTGGTGAGAAGCGGACTTGGGGGGCCTCGGGCCCCGTTGGACCCCGCCGGGGTTTTTCTACCCTCTGGGCAGGGCTTGCAGTTATGAGGAGTGGGGTTTTTTCTTCCCCCCTCTCCATATGAGATATTGGGCATCTGCCCCTCCTCAGGTTGTTACCCACTGTCCTGTCGGTGTGTATTTTTCTCCGTTTCTCTGCCCTTCTCGGGATGGACCTTAGCCGTCTTGTTCCCCTCTTCTCGGGGTTCTGCATGACTTTTGGTCTCGGGTGCGTCTGTGCCTTTCTGTGCCTTCGTTCTTTACGCTTGCTTCTAGTGTGTCTTGAAGGTTCGGGAAGGTTTTTGCTTTTTCCCATATTATTGGAACGTCTGTCGTCTTCCAGTGTGGCTTCCCTCCAGTCCTTTCAAGGGCTTGTTGGTCCTCCTTTGTGCTTCTTCTCGGGTTTCGGTCCTGTTTTGTTCTTTCGTGATTGTATCTTCTCTCCGTGGTCTGTCTCAGCACTGCTGAAACAGTTTCTTTCCACATTCCTTGTTGGCGCCTTCCCGCTGAGCAGGTTGGGCAGTTCGGACCTCCTGTCCTGCACTGCAGGGTTGCCAGATTGGGCTCCCTGTAGCCTGATTGGGCTACTTGTAGCCTGATTGGGCTACTTGTAGCCTGATTGGGCTACTTGTAGCCCGCATGAAGAGCTATGCTATGTATGTTTTGCTACTACTACTCTTTTTGCCTGCTGTTCACAGGTGACCTGTATATTCTGCAAAGGGAATTAATCGTTACCAACAGTATTTTGTCTGGTTTTATGGTCACATTCGTGATTTTTGTTTCTTCAGCTCGCGACTTCTAGCAAACTAAATCTGGCATCCCTTTGGCTGCGCATGGGCCGTGATAGTTTGTTTTGATATGGGCAGTGTGCTGGTGTTCTGCGTCCTTCTCTCTCGGGTGCTTCGCCTCTCACTCCTCTCACTTCTCCAGTCCGTGCCTGATAGCTATTGGGGGTGTTTTGGATTGCTGCTATGGGGAGAACGCAGGGTTTTCCCCGCGTATGGGTGTGGGGCACCTCCTTCGCCTCTCCTCTACTTTTCTGCATGTGTGGCTTTGCCGTCTTCCACTGGCTTCTGTGTCCGGGGACGCGCTTTGGGTTGGTCTGGTTTTTCTTCTTCCCTGTTTGCCGGACCAGGTCTCTCTGGTCATCCGCGGGGTTATTTACCCTCTCGGGTAAGTCCCTTTTTTCATTTTTCTTTAGCTAGGTACCTCTGGGAAGCCGTAGGGGCTTCGCACAGAAAACCAGTGTTAATTGTAATTAAATGCCATTTTCTGGGCGAGTTCTGGGGGCTCCATGGCACCCTCTCTCCCTCTGGTCGGTGTTTTTTTTCGCATGGTTTTTATGCTCAGCCTCTGAACTGAATGGTGGAGCAGCCGGTACAGGAGTTCTAGATCTCCCATTCCCTCTCCTGGGGAGAGGGTGGAAGCGCAGATGAGTGACGTGACAGCAGGGTGTGACGTTTGCTTGTTTTAGAATTGGGCAGTTCTTTTCTCTGTTCAGTCTTAGGGTAGCAATAATAATTATTTTTATCATGTGGGGTTTGTTTTGTGATGCCTACCTTTCTGGGTGCCAGCCCCGGTCGAAGGCAGATATGGAATGCTTCCAAATAAATGGGGGTTTCCATAGGCCACTGCTTCCCTAGCCTCTCTGAGGGGGGCCAGGTTCTGGCTCGTGGCCCCCAGTAGGCAAAAGAACTCCTATCGACTGATGCCACAGTTTAATGCATACATATCAGCCCAGTAAGCTCGGGGAGCCTCTGGGGCTCACGCAGAAAATGGGGTTTCATTACATTTAACTGCTCACAGAATACTTGTCATATTTGATAGGGGTGCAGTAAGAGTGCTTAACACTGTTGAGACCAACTCTGGGAAATCCAGATGAACAAGCCAGTGGTAAGGTTCAAGGCAAGAAATTGCATGTGAGGATGACAACAGGAAAAACAAGAGATCATTCGGAAGCATGAAAATGATACTCGTGTTGTTGAACTAGCTAGGCAGTACAGGGTACTGCAAACACCTTACCCGAGCAAGCTCAGCTCGCAAAGTGGCGGCTGCCAGAAAAGCTTCCTAACTTAAAGCTGAACCAGTAAGGTAAGACACCCAATGAGAACATATGTCATAGAACTCTGGGTTGTAGGTGTCACCGACTCAGCAGTCAGCATGTCTGAGGCAGAAAGAATGATCGTTGTCAAGTAGCAAAGACAGTGAACTCCCTTCAAGCTTGCACTTGGTGAGGGTGGGCTTGATGGGCCGATCCATAATGAACCATGCCATAGGCATGCAAGGGGATTACCAGGTGTTTCAAGAAGGTAGCTAAAGGTAGAACCAAGCAGAAACCCCAGGATGAACAGTCACCAAATGCAGCCAAAGCAACCAGGGTATGAAAGGCAACCATGGTGTACCATATAAACTAGCATGCAAACTCAGTACCCCCAGCACAACGAAAATAACATCCTAAGGCAAAAGCCCAAACAGTGGAGTCACAGACTTGTAGTTAGCCCATGGCGAGGCTCTCCATCCTGGTTTCTCGAGGGGGCAAACTCCTAAACACACCAATAAAGATAACTCTGACTGTGCAAGGGTAGCACTAGCGAACATCCAGGGAAAAAGCCCTGAATGGATGTAGCTTGAAGCACAATCCGAGCTAAACCCACACGTGATGCCAGAAGCAAAACATGCATGTGAAGCTAACACTAAGATAAAGGGTGTCTAACACAGGGAAATGGCCTCTTGCAGAAGAAACAAAGATGGCCAACACATAGCTTGATGGTGAGGGGCTTGCCCACAACTGGCAGACCAGAGCACTACAGGTAGAAATGTCCACCATAACATCAGCAACAGAACCAACTAATCAAGGGAGCCAGCTGCAAGCTAGGGACAGGCTGCCTGGTGGTGATCAGTACTAATGTGTTTTGAGATAGTTTGAGTAACTCCCATGTTTTATGCAAATCATTTACATTGGTGGTTTCAAGGCGTTGTTTTCTGTGAGCCCTGCAGTTGTCTAAAACTTTGCTGACTTTCTGGCTAGGTGTTCAGTTAAGGTGGGAATTTGTCACTTGCTCCCTGCACCTATGTTTGGGGCCCAGGTTCTGGCTCTGGTCCCTAATAGGCCTAACAATTTTTTTTTGCAACTGTTGTGACTTCTAGTATGGAATAATCTCACCAAGATAGCTTCAGGGAGCCATAGGGGCAGCTTCCCCAGAAATTGGTTTATTTTCTTGGCTGGCCCCTTGGTACCTTTCTGTGGCTTTAACTCTATAATAATACTCTGGGGTATTTATACACCCCAAACAAACCATTCACCAAGCATATGAAATGTTATTCTCTTCAGCAACAAGCATCACCATGAAACATTAATGCAGAGAATCACAAGATAGTGTAATATTAGTATAAATCAATGATCTCCATTGACTTCTTAACACCACAATTTGCTGAAATATATGTATTTTAGCAGCTTATATGTATTTGTAATGACCCTTCAGGGACATTTTGATAAGTTGCATGTGGTAATGGTGCCACTATATTGCCCTGCCTGACTACATGGCCCAGTTCTATGGGCATATCCAGGTATTATCTTGAGAAGCAGTTGAATGGGGTGTTCAGAAAAGTGCTTTTCATATAACATAACGTCCGAGTTTTTCATACAGATCACCAAGGGAATTCTTGAAAATTAAGTCGCTACTTTAATTCCAAAGATAAATAATTCTAAAGCATACATTTATTTTTCTGGAAGAACCTTGTTTCTGTACCTGTATTACTTTTTTCAGCTCCATCAGTTTGAAATGGTTTTTCCAATGGAGCAGAAACGTCGCCTTCTCAAACGTTTAAGACGCAAGGGAATGGGCTATGTAGAATTTGAGCCTGAAAACCACCGTATCAACATCAAAACTCGAAAATCTGTAAATACAATTTTATCAGTTCTTCGTGGAGTGGATCCCAATGCTCGACATTTGGGAACATATCGTGAAACTTTAGTAGAAGAAACTGTAGGAGACCCCAATGAGATTATGGATGATTTATAGGATTAGGAAAGGTGCTAGTGTGCTAGATTGATGTTGGCAGGTTGCACGATTGTCATTGCTATTTTATTTACAAGAAATCCAGTACATTTCTCATGTTTTGTCCAATTTCAAGACAGTTGTTCTCATGATGCTTAGACTGACTACAGCATTAACTTGTGTTGAAGGATAGCACCTTGCTCCCATTCTGTACAGGCAGCATGCTGAGACATATTGTGCATGTCTCCTCTATCATGCTCTGTCTTATAATTGATACTAAAGAAATTTGTTTTTATTCTAAAATACATGTAATATTTAAATACGTTTTGGATAAAATTTTAAAATCAGAATAGTTTTGCGAAGAGCATTTGGAATGGAATTGGTAACTAAGATCTTGGAAATTATGGACAGCGTGATAGATATTTAGTGTAATGTCTCAATGCATGAGTTGGAGATGTTGTGTTTTAGGTCTACTGCTGAATGGAGAATAACTTAACTTATATACAGGTCATGATGTTAATGTTATGAATGAACATTGTTGTCATTTCCATTCAATACAGTATGCTAATGTATTAATACTAACCCTAAAGGCCAGTGTTGAAAGTTGATTCTCAAAAGTGATTTACAGTATAGTCCTTGTAAAAGCACAATTGTTAACTTTTACTAATAATTTATAATTAATATATATATACTGTATATATATATATATATATATATATATATATATATATGTATATATACATATATATAATATATATATATATATATATATATATATATATATATATATATATATATATATATAATATATATATAATATATATAATATATATATATATATATATATATATATATATATATATATATATATATATATATATATATATATATATATATATATATGTATATATATAATTTATATATATATATATATATATATATATATATGTATATATATATATATATATATATATATATATATATATATATATATATGTATGTATATATATATATATATATATATATATATATATATATATATATATATATATATATATATATATATATATATATGTATATATATATATATATATATGTATATATAAAACATTATTTCTGTTATTACATATATACAAGTTTACACAATTTAGTTTAAGGCATTACATGTATGAGGTTAGAATATTTTTTATTTATTTTTTTTCCACCACATAAAATGCTAGAACTATTTTGTTATATGTTTTGAACACTTAGTAAAATAGGTTTCATTGAGGAAGTATCTACGATATTTACAAAACCCTTAATAAAAAGAAATCTGAATAATCATCTTATTTGAAATGTTTTGTTTTCTGGGTATTGCCAGAGCTACAGGGTACCTAAACATCTCATGTTGTAGTGATCTCTAGTCATGTCACTTTACTAATAAGTATTCACTGAGCATTGTTGAGAGCACACAAGTCTTCATTGCAGGCATATTGTTTATTTTTCAGAGGCTGCCAGGAGAACTGGGCTTTTTGATCTTCCTTATTTCTTTACTTTTTTGCTTTAGGCAATTTTTCTGGGAGATGATCAGTAGCTTTTGGAAGCTAAACACTGGTATTGGCATGTCTTGGAAATTACACAAGCCTGTGATTTATCCTGGTTTACTTAGGGCCAGGACTAGAAAATGGATCTTTCTGTGATGCGACGGCTATTGGGAATTAATAATGAACCCATAAATGAGGAAACCCTACTAGAAAGAATAGGGGCCCTGAAAACAAGCAAATTTTTTTTTTAAATAAGCGACCCTGAAATTCACAGGTCATTGTACCTGGATGGGGTTCTGGGAGTTGTTCAACTCCCCAAGCCCAGTCCGGCCCGGGGCCAGGCTCGACGTGTGAGAGCTTGGTCCAAAAGACTGTTGCTTGGAACAGCTTGCAGGTCCATATATGATTATCATTGCCTTACTATAATGCACATGATTGCCACCAGATTATGGCCCAGGCTGCCTGCCTCCTCGCCTGGTCACTGTACAGAAAGTATGTTTTTGACAGTGGCCCATGCTCTGCTTTACTGTACACTTTTAAGCTAATTGATGTTGGTTAACCCTGGAACAGTGGTTTTGTTAGAGGCTATTGATTTCTTATTGTTTCCTTTCTCCTTCATGTTTTATGCTACTGTACCAACATTGTGTATGTCCTTCCTAGCTTTGTATTTCATTCAGACTGTGGCCAGGGTTATCTTCCTTTGTAATCAGCTTGCATTTTCCTTGCCCCCACAAGAGATACCAGCTCTGATGGGTTTGGGTTCCTTCTCTTCTAGTTAACTCACCTTGAATCGCCTCACTCCAGGTGAGGTGACTCACCTGGAGTGACTTGCTATCCACTGCAAGGATTGTTGATAAGATGTCTAGTAGTAAGCTATTTATATTTGCATTGCAATTATACTGGGATATCCTCCTTGTGCCTGTTGGATTTTTACACTTGTCAAGGGTGCACTTAGGTCACATAAGTGATTGTTCATATCATTGGCTGCGTATGTCTTCCCTAGTTTAGTGTTCATGGTTGGGGGTCAGTCTTTGCTTAGTTGAGGCACTTCCTTTGTGTCTGGCAGGCCTGCCTGTTTATGTTGTGGTCTGAGTGACTGGTTTTCCTCTTCCTTGTGTGTTTGTCTCCTTTATGTTCTCAGTCGGGTTTTCACATCCCCATTAATTTTTATTTTCTGCCATCTTTCTTTCCATTGATGCAAGGTTTCTGTCTTTCCACTTATTGATGCAGGGCCACTTTCTTTCCACCATGGTGGCTGCTGCTATCCTCTTCTCTTGCAGATGCTGCAGTGATCCTATTTCTTGAGGAACCAGTTGTTGTCCTCTGCATTTGTGGCATCGGCTTTCTGTTTCACTTTTCTCTTGGTGTCCCCAGTACTTTTCAGATTCCAGGTGGCCCAGTGGGCTGTGCTTCCGGGTATGTCCTTACCTTACTTTCTAGGTGTTATTGTTCCATTTGTCAAAGGGGTCCCTGTTCTTGCTCTTCGGTGATCTGCTCAGGCTGGGACAAAGCATTCTCCTCCAGCTTCACATATTTCCTCCAGCCTAATGGGGCTTCAGCTAGTGCATCTCTGGGTTTCAGCAATGGGTGTGCTGGTGGTGGCAGCAGCAGGGGCTGTTACCTTTGGGAAGTTGGTAGTGGCCTTTGAGCTTACCTCGTCTTTGGTGAAGGTGAAGTTCAGGGATTCTTTGTATGTTCATTTGAGGAGGTCCGTCTTTGTAGCCTTAGTTTGTGTTAGCCAGAGGGTTATTTCTCCTGGGAGGTTTGCTTTGTTTTGTTTGTCTCTACATTCTGGTGCTGCCTCCTCATCTGTCCTTAGGTATGGAAGTTTTTAGACTGCATACCCAATAGTTACTGAGCTGCGAGTCTGGGGGTTCCCTGGGTGCAAGTTTGGGAATTTCCCAGCTGCAGATCCTGGGGTTACTGGGCAGCAGGGCTATGGGTTTTCTGGGTGATATTTTCATCTTTTACTGGCTGGTTGCCTAGTGAGATGATTTTTGCCCTGGCATCAGTCACTTTACTCTGACCCCTTGGCTTTCCCTGCTCAGTGCCTTCATAGTTTACTTACGTGGGTGTGGTGGAAACATTTCTTGTGGGTTGTGAACTTGATGTTACACTATCCTGTGTGTCTTGTCCCTGAGCTTTTTGTGGTATTTCAGGAGGCTTGCTCTTGTTTTCAGGGTTTTCTGCCCTTGGGCCTTCAGGCTTTATGTTTTGTGGGTTACATGCCCTAGGTCAGTTTGATTGCATACCGTTTACTTGGCAGCCTTAATTGTCAGAACAGTTTTCCATTTTTTCATTTTTATTTTGTGGCTCGTTGGTTCTCTGCTTCTGGGTCTCAATTCTGTGTGGTCATTTCAGTCATTTGTGATCCTCAGGTCTGGTAGCCAGTTCCTCGGGCTATGGGCCCTGTATTTCAAGTACACACTCGTGGATCTTTCATCAAGTAGGTATTTGGCATCATTTTTGGGATTCTGGTCACTCCTTTTTACCTGGTTTTGTCATTAAGGAGTTTGGTATCTCTGCCTTCTATGTTGAGGTTCTGTCCCTTTGGGAAAATGCCTTTCTTTTCCGAGCCACTTTTTACACTAGGATTGGGGATGGCAGCTTGGCTCTAGTTTTGGGTGATTTGTTTTCATCCTGTTTAAGGTTTGGTTTTGCCAATTGACAGTCTGTCCTTGCTTCCTTGCTGTGTATCTCTACTTCATTGATAGCTTTCTTTTGCATTTTTGTCTACATCTTGGGCTTGAGGCCTTTAGGTGGTCCACCAGGATGTTGACCTTTCACTCTGCCTTTGGTGTCCAGCAGCCTTGCTACACTAGTGTTGTACTTCAGTATTTTGTGTACTGGTAATGCCCCTCTATGTGCCCTTGTCTTCTGCTGTCTTTTCCCCACAGGTCAGCTTTGTCCACCTTTTCTGCTCGATATATTCAACTTCCTCTGTTGAAGTGCTGTTGTATGTTCAGGAGTTATTGAGGGGCTCCTTCCAGAAATCGGGTGTTAAGCGACCCGGGTTCCTGTATGGTGGGATGTGCATCACACTAAGGGTATTTACTCCAAATCAATGATCATTTACCTTGTTTACCTCAGCTACTTATTTTGTTGTGTCTGTCCTTTCTAATGGGTTTTCCCTAGGGTTTGGGTTGATCTGTGATTGCCAAGCTCCAATTGCGTTGTAGAGTGTGTCAGTCTGGTTCTCTCTGTCTGTCTGTCTATCTCTATCTCAGTTGGTCTATCTCTTGGGAGGCAAGAGTAGGTCTCAAAAGCCTGGTGCAGTTTCTAAGGCTTGGCAGTACCAGCACTTAAGCTTGGGGAGATACTGAGGTCCTACCAGAAAATAGCATTTCGGTAAATTGCGCACTTGATTCTTTTCTTCACAAGGTAAGAACCTAGTGACACTACAGTCAGTAGACTGTTTTTACCTTCCACACATTCAGTTTACATATATTAGATATTACAAACAAAGCAACTCTCTAGTGGAATACTTAATACTCTTTACCGCAGCACTTGATAATGTCAATTGAATGAAGTTTTATACTACTCTCCTTTTTGCTCAAGAGGAAATTTTATATTAAAAATGATTCAATTTGGCAAACTCATATAAAGCTTCTGCTCTGAATAAACTAGTCTGTGTGAGTGACAGCAGAAAGTCCTTTTATAAAGTAATTTCTTAATAGTTCAGTTATTTGTATGATAAATATTTTATTTTTGTGATGGTTTATCATAAATTTAAGAAAGTATTGAAGATTCAGGGATATGCATCTAGCTTACTTAAGTATCTTCCTTCTGTACATATGTGCTACTGTAGCCATCAAGGGACACAAGCAGAATTTTTGTTATATTCTTGATGTGTATTCTTTGTGTTAAGTCATGTAAATATAAGTAGTGTTGTCAGATGTTAACTAGTCCACTTTTTGTTTCCGTGAGATACTTTGTTAATACAGTTGTATCACTGTAGCATCAAAGACACTTGTATCATTTACATTTGTCGTTAGTGCAAGAGCATGGTCTCAATATAAATTATTTTGTTTTGTTTATATTTAAAGGTTATTTATATGAGCAAATCTCCCATTTTTGGGAGGATGTTTATCCTTATCACTCTCTACATCCTTAACATTTCCCATTTCTTTGCTTATTTGTTTCATCCTAACTTGTAATGTAGTTTGGAATTCTTTTATGAACGTCTCTTCGTAGGAAATGCTGAGCTTTTTAGTTGAGTATATTTGTAGACATAGTGTGATGCTTTGCCTGTAAGCACTTTGCCAAATCAATAAAAGATACACAGAGCTAGAGGTTATAAAGGGCAGAGTGGGATGAAATTAAGATGAATGTGTAGTGGAGGAAGTGAGGGATGGGTGGGATTAAAACACAATTTAAATTTTGTAATTATTAATTTAGCAAATGGGGCAGCCAAACCAAATTTTCAGTTATTCATTTCGGTTGTGGTGTAGTGTTTATGGCTGCAGATTCTATTAACTCTTCTGCTGTTCCTTCTTTGATGATGAGTTTAGCATTCCCAAAGTTCATGATGTGTTGCTCCAGGTCCCAGTATGTGACAAGCATTGCTGCTGTTATCTGCAGGGAAGGTATACATGGGGGTCATAAGCTGTCATATCCTGTATTTCACATACTGGTAATTATAATTTGTTACAGCTACTGTATGGTATAATATAAACACCCATTTTGAGCTCTGCTTCTGATGAGGGTGTTGAGTGAAGTGGGAGGGGGGGGGGGGGGTTTGTACACTACTCCTACACAGTACAGTATTGGCTTTATTACAGGTGTTATTGATGTTTGGGGTCTGTTCCCTTGGGAAAATAATCTGTGATTCTGGTTCTGTTTTGTTGGCATTACTGTTAATTATTAGTGTTTGTTTTCTATACTGTATAATGAAATACAGTGAATCTCTATTTTAATGGACCAATTTCTGCTAGACCCCATCTTCTGCAATGAAAGCACCATTGACAATATCATTGGTCTTTTATTTATCTGGAAATAATAAAAGTATTTGCTACTTTAAAGTATTGTATTCCACAAGTAATATGTATTGATTAGTTTAAATAATACTTTTTTTTTAGTATATTTTGATAGCAAAATCACAAGGAAACATTACATTTGTCAATATTTTGTGTGTTGTAGAAAGTTGCTTAACGAGATACAACTCGACTCGGCCAGAATTTGATTTTTTATGCTACTGTATCAGAGTTCCCAGTTGAAACAAATTTATTCTGGCCCCCTGTAAATCTGTAAAATTGGAGCCTGTTTAAACAGGGTCCCTAAGTATATAGGGTTAAATTTAGGAAAGAAATGGCTGGCTAAAAATCCTAAATACCCCCGAGAAAGAATCCAATCTGTGCACCAGGTTTTTTGCTACTATCATATAGAGAATAGAGGCGGATAAAGTCATTACTGCAGGCAGGTTTCCTGCTGATTTTGAACTTCACAGTGTCACCATATTTAAATACTGTACTATTATTTTTAGGAAAGGTCGTCATTGTTTCTATCGCTCAAGTAATCTGTATAGTGGGTTCTAATTTATTGTTTGTTTCCCAAAATATCCACTATTCGCAGATGATGAGTCACAATACCGTGGCTGAAGATATGATGACCAAACAACACATCAGAAGATGAAGAAACGATGACGTTTTGGTCTGTCCTGGACCATTATCAAGTTGTGCTCGCACAGGACTTGATAATGGTCCAGGACGGACCGACCGAAACATCGTTGTTTCTTTATCTTGTGTGGGGTTTGGTCATCATATCCACTATTCAGTTTATTTTACAAATAATGTAATAATAATTGAGGCTTACTCCTTTTTCTAGACACTAATAATGAAAGATGGTGCTGCACTTAGGCTTCTTGAAGACTGAACCTACCTACAAAAACAACCTTTATTCACTTCTTACAATAATAAGAGGACTAAATGAGGCAATATTATTGGATTCTTTCTTAGTGAATTCAGGTCAATGTGTAACTGATTCCTTTCTAAAGCTTAAATGATCCATACACATTTCATTAGGAAATAGATAATGCAAATACAGTAATAACGATGATTAAGAATAACGCCAACAAAACAACCAGGAGAGCATCATTTTCCCAAGAGAGAAATGACAAATATAACCCATATATTAAATGAACCAGGTCACCAGGATGGGTTCCCACTATATCAGAGAGCAGCCGTGACAAATTAGAATCTACATAAATTAAACATCCATGATTGTATATTATAAGTTTGCCAGCTTTATGAATGACAGGATCCAGAGATCCACACCTTATGAACTTTAGGGACAGTAACTCTTATCATCAAAGAAGGAGAAAACATTAAAAGACTCTGTACATAATCTGAGCCATCATACTGTACAACACTATCCAACAGAAGAAAGTAAATTTTAGTTTTGTCACATTAATACTTTAAAACTATAAATCGTAACTCAATCCCTCATATTTGTCTTACTTCACTCTCACCTCCCACCTTACTTTTTACCTTTATTACTAGCTCTATATCTGTGTTAAATTGAATGTATGCCTCCTACAGGTAAAGCGTTATCTACATTGTTGTTAACTCTGTGCGCTCTCCAGTCATAAACATCTCTTTTTACCAACTCTTACATATTTCACATCTTCCTTATTTCTCAACACTATTTTAATAAATGAAGAATATTTTTGTTTTGCAATATTTGGATTTTCACTGTTATTTGTTACATGTATACTTATAACTTTGTCATTTATGTATTTGCTGTTACACTTTACTGGAATATTTGTCCAGTTCCTTTTAAGGACAATAATGGAGAAGCACAAACTGTTTCTTTTTTGATGGGTTTGCAGGGAAGTGATGTGTTAGTTCACTAAAACAATCAGATCATGTCTGTCAGTGAAAAATAAGGTACTATATATATAAAGAGTATGTAAATCTTTTTTAAAGTAGATTATATATTAAAATGATTTAAGTATATTTGTTGCAAGTGAGTTTGAAAAGCTTTGGTATTAATATTGACTTGAAGGTTTCTTAATTTTCACTGACATAAGCATATGAAGTAGCATTTTTTACATTTTATATACTGTCCTATGATCTCATACACATGATGACCCATACCTTTATTTTGCATTCAAGTTGAAGGCACATTACAAGTGCCTGCTCTTCATTGTCATAAAGTCTGCCCTTCCATGTTATCATAAAAATGCTCAAACTTGTTATCTGTACTTATTAATCTACCTAATCATTATATTTATAGCATAATTTCAATATCATCTGTTGAATAAATTTGTTCAGCCACCCGTAGGAAAAAGTACACGTTGGATATTCATGTCATGGTTCGGCGTATTATAGAATCAGACATCATGTTCCTAATAATTGTCTAATAGTTTACCTAAATTTTAATTTAAATATTTAGAGCTTAATGTTCTAAATAGATCATGAGCATAAAAATAAAGAAAATCAATTGTGTGTTTACATATTGATGTGCGATGAGACTAAGACATTTATCCAGCCATTAGTAACTTGCGTCAAATATGTCAGCTTGTCTGGCTAACTGCATTACAATTTGCATTTGATAGTGCCAGAGTTGTAAAATGTATGTGCATGACCAAAAGTAAATTTTATGTTTACTTGTGTGCATAGGTAAAGGATGTGGTATATAATGTGTGCATTGTGAAAGTGGTGATGTCGTGAGTGAGCATTCTGAAGGTAACAGTAGCAGTGTGGTGACGGTAATGGTATAGTCACAGTAACTGTGTGGTGAGTGTAAGGGTGTGGTGGTGACAGAAAATGGTATAATGAGAGTAACGGTGTGGTGACAGTAAGGGTGGGGTGAGTGTAAGGGTGTGGTGAGTATAAGGGTGAGGTGACTGTAAGGGTGTGGTGAGTGAGCATTTCGTAGTGTGGAGACTTACTAACTTATGTTAAGTTATTTACTGGCAACTAGCAAACTTGTGTTGAAAATAAAGCTTGTGGCAGCAAGTATTTTGTAGTACTGTAAGAGTTAACATTCCCAATACCACTGAAGACCTATTCAGGAGCAATTTGAGTTTTGAAGATGGACTTTTATGGTATTGTTGAGATTTTGCTCATTAAAGTCACACTGTTCAGCAGGAAAATAGCTTGAGAATTTAGAGTTGGTCTTGAGATTAAAACACGAGAGTGAACAATTTGCTATTGCGAGCAGTTTAACAACTAGTCTTTGGTGTTTCTCACTTGAAATGCATCAGTGTTAGAAAGGGCAGTTTTGATTAGTTTTTTATGGTTTGGTAAAGATATTATATCATCTGTGCCTAGTAACAAATCAAACCTTCATCTAGAATAGGTTTGGTTATGCCTAGTTGTGTCATCTGCCTCGGCTCTTTCATATCATTTATGAATCTCGTGTATTATTAAACATGATGGGAGCCCCAATGTGGAAAGGTTTGGAGATACTACTATTCCCCGCAATGATGCTAAAAACCATGTATTTGTGGGAGCTTGTTTTATAGTAGTTAAAAAGATAGAAAATTATTGTGTTTAATTTCCATTCCTAGGCTTATGGAGGTTAGATTATTGAATTCCAATAGTTGAAAGTGTGTTGGGGGGGGGGGTGAACAGCCTCTTCTGATACATGATATTTATCCCTCAGACCTAAATGAACCTAAATTCCAACCAGTAAGAAATTTAGCAAAATACAGTATATTGTGTATCATAATACTAATTAATGGTGTCAGGGATCAGCTTTTATGACCAGAGAATTACCATTAGGTAAGCCTTCAGAATATACAGTAGTCCAATATTAATTGATGTAAGGAGAGTGCCCGAGTGGCTTTTAACGAGGATATGATATTGGGAGTAAACTGTACGTCACATACTAGTTGTGATGTAAATGTGACTGAATAATTTTTTAATAGAAACAAAATCCCCATAGGAGCAATTTCTATGAATAATACAAAATTATAATAAATTATTTAAATTGTATTAATGTTTTATTTTTGTTAGGGGTAACTTTTATTAAAATAATGTGGCCTAAGTCACTTGGCAGTAATTTAAGAGGATTACTCTTATTTAAGATGTGCTATTTCGCATGAAATGATTTCTAATTAGTGACAAGTTGGTAGATTAGCTATTTAACCCTTGCACTGCTCACCTATTTTCGGTAAAAACGTCTTGGTGCAATTGTCAAGGACATATTTTTGTTATTTTTACAAATGCTCAGGTAAATTTAATGTCAAAATGTTTGCAAAGTCAACTATTTCCATTTCAAAACACAAATAGTAATGAAAACATTAAAAAACATTAAAATATAGTCAAATTAAAAAACAAAAAGCACAACTCTCTGAGCGCCTAAAGGCGCTTTGCGCAGTGCAGTGGTTAATATGCAACATTACACAAAAGGTCTCCAAAGCCTGTGAAGTATACACCTGCAAAATATAATACAAGTAATAATACAATTTTAAACATAAATTATTAGACTGTATGAAGATTATCTTGAGGTTTAGAACATTATTTAGGATTGTAGTGTGGCAAATTGTGCTAATATATGTAGTTGATGAACATCTTGAGAAGGGCCGTCTCTGTTGGTAATAAGGAAGCTTATGTTTTATGAAAATGTAAAGTAGTGTTTGTATATACTGGAAGTCATTATAGTATTTATCTTAATGAATTCAAAGATGAAGCTATAGAAATTTCTGAGCATGGTTACGAATTACAAATTGCCACTCTTGCCTTGCTTGTTTAGTCATGGTGTCTTTTTCAAGGTCAAGGAAAAGTTTAACCTCATTTTTATAATAGTCCAAGTACTGGTTAGCAGCATATAACTGTTCTGAAATTGTAGTTAATAATGAAAATCCTTATTTAAGTTTTTATAAACCAAATTTCCCTTCAGCACTAGCAGGAGGAACTATGTCTTAAGAAATCAATGTAATTGAAGTGCTACAACGGCAATATTATGAGTGTAGCGAGTCTCGAATGGTTGTTTAGCAGAACAGATGTTTGGTCGTGTCGCTGAATGGATGAACTTTTCACAAAATTCAAACTGTGTTCGTGTATTTAAGATAAAGCACATTGCAACTTGACTTGGGATTCTTTGCTTCCCTCTTGTTGAATGCCATGTCAGGGTGTTTGTTCCATTTGTAATTTTTGTATTTATGCATTTATGAAGAACATGTCAGAGTGGGAGTTCATTCTGGAACTAAAACAGAAGAACTCATCCTTTTGAAGTGGAGTGTTAATCCATGCATTTTTTTTTAATTTCTAATATACTGTAATAATATTGTTTAGGATTTTGTAATTATCATCAGCTGTTTGTTATCAAGACAATTATTCTGGGACATATTCCAGGAATTTCATGTGAATTATAGATCACACAAAATAATGAGTAATTATTGTTTCATAAGAAATGTAAAAAAAAAAAGGTCATTGTATACCATGAAGTTTAAGTTAATCCATTTGTCATTTAATTTTAAAATTTGTAGTAATACAGTAGTTGGAATTGTATGTATTTTCTTTTCAATCTATCTTCATAATTTTAGTCTTTGATGATGGCATCTTGCAAAAGTTTGGTCATACAGTATTCATAAAGCTCAAGTTAAAAGGTGCCATAGTGGCAGCCCGCAGGGAAGAACGAGTAACTTAATTGATTGTTTGAAGCAGACACAACATAAATAACTCGTAACTCTCCCTCACTGTAGATCCAAATGTCCTGACCAATGCTCTCGAGTTCAGAGCATTATAACATTGATTAGTCATCACCTTTTTCTCTACTTTTTTAGTTTCAATATTAAGATACACATTATTTAGTTTCATTCACAATTTGCTTTGTTGTACATTGTACAAACCATAAAGGGTATTAAGAATGGTCATAATACAATGGCTGTAATCACAAACCATGAAGGGTACCACAAACCATAAAGGTTATTAACAATGGTCATAATACAATGGTTGTAACCAAAAGTTCAGCTTGTACCTCAGAAGCATGAAGGGAACATTCTGGTCCACTCGTTCCATTATAACACCAATTGAGTTCAGGATTGACTAAAAGTGGAAAGTTTTACGGCTGTAGTTTGTAGGGTTTTCTTCAAACTAAATACATCATTATCCAGTGGTGGCAGAGAAACATGCTTCTCCCTCCCCCCCTCCCCATCCTTTATAAAATGTTTCAAATTTGCACAAAGTTTGATATATACAATAATAGCACAAAAGTTAATACTGAACTACAGTAATATTCATGTGTAAGCATGTGGCAAGTAGAGCATGCGGGATAATAATGGTAGAGGTGCCATCTGTCCATGTTTTGTCAAGGTCTTAGTGTGTGTACTGCTGCTACTAATTAATAAAGCAACCACATCCTAAGAGTACAAAAGTTGCATATTTATTGCTTAATTTTACATGGCTTGCTATTTTGTCATGAATTATGAATGAATCATTCATTATGATCAAACTTTTGGAGATGATCCAGGTTGAAAAGGGTATCCTACATTAACTAACATACAGTGTTTATATGTTTAAGATAGTATATATTTTATATTACTATCCAGTTTTGTGAAATTGTTTACAGGTCTCCAGTAATGTCTCATGTTGTGAATTTTCATTAATTGGCATTAAATGTCACAAGAAATTAGTTTTAATTCAATCATTTCATTTTTCCCATTGTATTTTTGGTTCCAGAGAAGAAATCTCTCCACTCTCTTTAAAGGGTTGTCTATGTATAACGTTTATCAAGTAAGTAATCATCAAAAGAAGGCACAAATCTGGGGAGGCAATGGGTGAGGACAGGTACACAGAGAATGACAGAGGTGTATGAAGAACTGAACAAGAGGTTCCAGGAGCTCTATACAATAGAACAAGAGCGTACTAGTGGCTTTACAAGATTGTAAATACTATGCTATGTATTCTCACAAACCCAATGTACCTTCTTGTATATAAATAAATAAACAAGGAGGTCACGGCCCTAGGAGAGGTGGCAGCAAACCAGGCGACCTTGGAAGGGTTCAAAATTACAAGAGATGAGGTCAAGAGGCACCTATTGGAGCTGCACGTGAGAAAGGCTGTTTCCAGAACACACAGCATTGCTCCTGTGACAGGTAAGTTACAGGCTCACCATAGCCTGTGCTACTTGGAACTTGTTCCGAGTAGCTGAATCTATAACAACAACAACAAAGGCTGTTGGGCTGGACGGAATCTCACCATGGGTATTGAGAGTGTAGGAGCACTTTGTTTGCCACTTTCCATAGTGTATAGTAGGTCACTGGAAACGAGAGACCTACCAGAAATATGGAAGACGGCTAATGTAGTCCCAATATACAAAAAGGGTGACAGACAAGAGGCACTGAACTACAGGCCAGTGTCCTTAACTTGTATACCATGCAAGGTGATGGAGAAGATTGTGAGAAAACCCTAGTAACACATCTGGAGAGAAGGGACTTCGTGACAACCCATCAACATGGGTTCAGGGAGGGTAAATCTTGCCTTACAGGCTTAATAGAATTCTACGATCAGGTGACAAAGATTAAGCAAGAAAGAGAAGGATGGGCGGACTGCATTTTTTTGGACTGTCGGAAAGCCTTTTGACACATTAGCCCATAAAAGGCTAATGCATAAGCTGGAGAAACAGGCAGGAGTAACTGGTAGGGCGCTCCAGTGGATAAGGGAGTACCTAAGCAATAGGAAGCAGAGAGTTACAGTGAGGGGTGAGACCTCAGATTGGCATGAAGTTACCAGTGAAGTCCCACAGGGCTCTGTACTCGGACCTATCCTGTTTCTGATATACGTAAATGATCTCCTGGAGGGTATAGACTCATTTCTCTCAATGTTTGCTGACGACGCCAAGATTATGAGAAGGATTAAGACAGAGGAGGACAGCTTGAGGTTTCAAGAAGACCTGGATAAGCTGCAGGAATGGCTAAACAAATGGTTGTTAGAGTTTAACCCAAGCAAATGTAATGTAATGAAGATAGGTGTAGGGAGCAGGAGACCAGATACAAGGTATCATTTGGGAGATGAAATACTTCAGGAGTCGGAGAGACAGACCTGGGGGTTGATATCACGCCAGACCTATCCCCCTGAAGCTTATATCAAGAGGATAACATCAGCGGCATATATCAGGTTGGCTAACATAAGAACGGCCTTTAGAAACTTGTGTAAGGAATCTTTCAGAACATTATATACCACATATGTCAGACCAATCCTGGAGTATGCGGCCCCAGCATGGAGTCCATATCTAGTCAAGCATAAGACTAAACTGGAAAAGGTTCAAAAGTTTGCCACCAGACTAGTACCCGAACTGAGGGGTATGAGCTACGAGGTGAGACTACGGGAATTAAACCTCACGTCACTGGGAGACAGAAGAGTTAGAGGGGACATGATCACCACATACAAGATTCTCAGAGGAATTGATAGGGTAGATAAAGACAAGACTTTTTAACACAAGGGGCACACGCACTAGGGAACACAGGTGGAAATTGAGTGCCCAAATGAGCCATAGAGACGTTAGAAAGAATTTTTTCAGTGTCAGAGTAGTAGACAAATGGAATGCATTAGGAAGGGATGTGATGGAGGCTGACTCCATACACAGCTTTAAGTGTAGATATGATAGACCCCAGTAGGCTCAGGAACCTGTACATTAGTTGATTGACTGTTGAGAGGCGGGACCAAAGAGCCAGAGCTCAACCCCCAGCAAGCACAATTAGGTGAGTACACTCATTTAAGGAAACGCCAATATGGCTGAACCCAACAAAACTTGACTGTTTAAAATCTGCTGGAGATAAGAAACAGCCAATGTTCAATTTCGATAAATATGAGAAAAATATTATATATATTCAGTGTACAGATAATATTTTGCACAAAACATGCAGGTTACCTTGTGGTGATTCCAGGAATCAAGGTCCTCGTGGCTGGGTCTCTGACCAGATCTCCTGGATGATGGTCTGGTCAACCAGGCTGTTGGATACGGCTGCTTGCAACCTGATGTATGAATCACAGCCTGGTTGATCAGGTATCCTTTGAAGGTATCTTCTGGTCAGCCAGTTGTGCCCCTTTTATGTTTAGTGGAAACAATCCTGGGCCTCTGATGTTGATTGGTCTCTCTCTCTCAAAGTATCTATTGCACCTCCGCTTTTTAACGGGTGTATACTGCACATCCTGCCATGCCTTGTGGTCTCATGATGTTATTTCTGTGTGCAGATTTGGAACCAGCCCCTCTATTATTTTCCAGATAAATTATTATGCATATACTGTCTGCGCTAAAAAAAAAAAAAAAAAAAACATTTAGGCTTTTGAGTCGGTCCCAGTGATTTAAAAGGTTCATTGAGTGGATTCTAGCAGTAAAGGATCTAAGCACACTCCCCAGGTTAGTAATTTCTCCAGCTTTGAAATGGGCTGTTATTGTGCAATTGTATTCATCTCCAAGACAGAACTAGAGTGAGGCTGAACTCTGATAACATGACAAGAGATTACCACTCGCCAAATGGCTTAGTAGTTCATGACTGGGCATGAAAATGTATGTAGTCAAATATAAAGTGTGTATGTAGTTTAATAACAGCAAAAATAGAATGTTTTATTGTTCTAAGCAATTAAGTGCATATTTTAGAGATGTGAATATACTTGAGCATTCTGATGTGCCACTCTACAAAATTTCTCAAGACACTAACATTACTGGAGAGAGAAAAAAAGATTGAATATAAGTACTGTATGTGCAAATATCTTTGCTGCAACTCCCGCCTGGCTCAGGGTGACCTCCCCCCACCTTTCCCGGAAGATTGCTTGATGAATACATATGAATCGTGATGCCATTGTGAGACTTCCAGGCTTCATCATGGCCAACAGTCAGTCACTCACAATATATATATATATTTTTGTGATAAGGTAATGCATTCAACATATTACAAAAAAAAAAAAAAATCTTGTCGTACTGGGGGTAGGAGGGGAGGGGGGGGAACCCTCATCACCCTCATGTCAGTTATAATAAGGGTGCAGTCCAAGGGTTTACAGTGATAAATTACAGATACTGTACTTAGATATGGTAAACATTAAGAGCTTGGATTCTAAAATGTAGCTACTGTATCATGAACGGTGTTACTTTACCTGCAAATATGAACAAAAATTGAAAAAATTATACTTTTGTAAAAAAAAAAAGTTAAAAAAATTATGGGGGTCTTGGGCATGTTGAGAGAAAGCCAAGTGAGGAAGTCATTAGATCCATGGAGTAATAACGATGTAATCTTACCGACTGGTAAAGTATTGTATGGTAGAGGTCCGAGATGTTCAAGTTAATGGTTATATGTTCACCTGTTTCACTTCAGATTACAAAATGTGTGGAATAAATAGATCTTTTAATCACTGTTTTTGTCAATTATGTGTTAGGTATTGTATACAGGCCCACAATGCAGTAGTACACCTATAACGCACATAAGACAGTTCCTGGCACAGCTGAAAGGAAGTCTTGCAACTCGGCTCCTTTGCTGCCAGTACCAGTAATGTTGTCTAGAAACAGAGATAGAAAGAGAGATTCAAACATCAGTGGGAATTGCCACACTGTGATTTGAAGATAACCGCAAAGCCATAATACTCAATATTTAATTTAATTGCACCAATGCAATGGTGCCATAGGCACAATCAGAGAACACTGTATAAACATCAGAGGTCTGCAGGTTGTTCAACATCCTCCCAGCGAGCATAAAAAATAGGAAACTAGATAGTTTTTTCCAAGGAGTGCCGGACCAGCCGGGCTGTCGTGGGTATATGGGCCTGCGGGCCGCTCCAAGCAACAGCCTGATGGACCAAACTCTCACAAGTCAAGCCTGGCCTCGGGACCGGGCTCAGGGAGTAGAACAACTCCCAGAACCCCATCAACCATGTATAATGATCTCATCGTTTAGTAAACAATTAAAAAATAGAGCAGAATTTATTTCCATGGGTCTAGATTATTTATTACCCTGGGGATTAATGTATGGCAATAACCGTACTTAAAGTGTTAACTGAAATATAGAATGAGAATCAGATTGACATAATATTTATTTAAACAATAGAATATACAATTGAAATGTAAGAGAAAAAATTATATAACCCTGCACAAATTTTGTTTTACAGTATTTACTTAAAATAAATGGTAAATACTAGTGATATTTAGTCACCTCATCATACTATTTGCACCATTGTAACTACTGCAATAACCACCATGTCATCTCCCATTTCCAGTCCTTTTTTTTTCCCTTAATTTGCTTGATAATATTTCTTCCTTAAGTTGCTTGATAATAGGTTGAGGTAGCCACTTGCCCTGTTACAACTTTGGGGAAGGATTCTGCTTAGTTTTTTGTAGTATATCTGCCACAAAATTGGCAGCATCAAAGGCTTCAAACTCACGAACTAATGACATTTGTGTGGCCTGTAAAGAAAAATTTGAGTTAAAATTATTTGATATCTTTTTAGATATCAGGGTCTTAATATAATGGCAACCTTAACAAATGTTTAAGAAAAGGCTATTAGACCATATTTACACAACCTGGAACAGGAAACAATAACTTGAGACTGATTTTATGTCCAAATACTAAGCCATATTTCTAAGGGGAAGGGGAGCCCCTTATAGTGCTCTAAAGCTACTGTCACTGATAGTGTACCATCTACTACTAGGTCGCATCAGCCATGGAATTCTATAGGCCTACCGAGTACCAATGCCAGAGCCTCCCCTCCCCACCCACATAGAGGTACAGGGAGCAGTGACATTTATTTAATTATTTATTTATGCCACTACCAGGAAGGCACCCAGAAAGTCAGCAAGACAAAAGAAACCACAGCTGGCTTCAAACAAGACTACAGCCTTGAGAACAGCTGAAAGAACTAGCACACGCTCATTTGTCCCACCTTCCCAACTCAAATGAGGAAAATGTGAGAAGGCTTATGAGTGTTCTTGTCAACCTGCTTATAACTGGAGCCATGTATGAGAGCTCATTTGACAGGCATTGACATCACATCACTGCTTGTATGCGAGGTTGGAATTTTCCAGGTCAAAATGAATGGCAACGAAGAAGGCCTTTGCAGCAAAGACAGTTTGAATGTAAGCCTCTAAGTCCACTAAAACATCAGTGGTGCTACGACACTTGCGAAAGCCAAATTGAGGAAGAAAAAGTGGCGAGTGTGTCTTAAGAACCACATCAGATGTACATTGACATCCCCATTCAAATTGACAACCATTGACAACCCATTGACAACCCCATTCAAAAAGTTTGCAAATGAAACTCGTCAGGGCAATGGGGCAAAAAATCCAAAGGGGGAATTCCCTTCAGTACCAGGTTTCAGAATAGGAACACCAATGCCTTAAGCCAGTCCTTGGGGACTGAAAACTCCTCCAAAATGCGATTATAAACATTCAGCAAATACAGAAAAATGCACTGCGGGAGATGACGAAACATCTCATAATGAGTGCTGCCCGAGCCTGCTGTTGTAGAATTGCAGAGGGTCAGGGCAGACTGCAGTTCCAATAGAAAGAAAAGATTGTTATACGGAAGCTGTAGGTGGGTGCTAAAGTCTTAGGAAGGAAATTCAAGAAGGGGCTTGAGAGTAAGGAAAGTAAGAGGAAAATGGGTACAGGAGCTAGCTGTTGAAATGTGTGAACCCAGTTCGTTTGTGACCAACACTGGATCCTTACCTTGAGGCTACCTTGAGGTACTTCCGGGGCTCAGTGTCCCCGCGGCCCGGTCGTCGACCAGGCCTCCTGGTTGCTGGACTTATCAACCAGGCTGTTAGACGCGGCTGCTCGCAGCCTGACGTATGAGTCACAGCCTGGTTGATCAGGTATCCTTTGGAGGTGCTTATCCAGATCTCTCTTGAACACTGTGAGGGGTTTGCCAGTTATGCCCCTTATGTGTAGTGGAAGCGTGTTGAACAGTCTCGGGCCTCTGATGTTGATAGAGTTCTCTCTCAGAGTACTTGTGGATCTGCCACAACAGAACCATGGAGGTGAGGGACAGGCAAGGTGCCTGGAACAAATTTGCTTGCAATCTTATGAATTTTCTTTCAGATCTAAGGGACAGGGTTGTCAACAGTAATAGTGGAGACAAGATTTCCAACTCTCATGCTTAACTGTATGAGTAGCCCCAAGGGTCTACCTTGTGTAACTTCCGGGGGATCAATTGCCTCATAGCCCGGTCTCTGACCAGGCCAAGCGCAAGACAACATTTAAAAAGGTGTCATGAAAAAGGAGGAGGGCTCAAGGGAGAGGCATATCAAACAAGTTAGAAAAAGTAACAGAGTGAATAGATTCCAGTCTGCCTTCTCAAACTACCACCAAGGGGAAGAGAGAGAGAAGGGTGAAAGAACGACGATTACATGGGTGGGGAAATGGTTACTGTTGTGGAGGTCATCAAGAACCTTCTTTATCAGGTCTATATAAATAGAAGACCAGAGATAAAGGCTGCAAGTACCCGAGTCAGCATGAGTCGGCTCTCCAGAAATCAGGAAAGACAATAAAGAGAGGACAAAAGGTTCTAGAAAGCAGCCTTGGGTATTTGTGGTAGGTAGGCATAACAAAACAAACGCCACTTGGTAATAAAACTGAAACTGAACAGGGTAGACAGAACTCAACAAACTCTCAAAGAAACAAGCAAACCGTGCTGGTTGCTCCAACCCCCAGTTGGGAGACTGAGCATCAAAAGCAAAACAAAACCTCTGACCAGAGGGAACGTGCCTGGGAGCCTTGGGGGCTCACCCAGAAAATGGCATTTCATTACATTTAACGCTGGTTTTCTGTGGGAAGCCCCTTTGGCTCCCTGGAGCTACATAACCCAAGATAAGGAGAAGAGAGACTTACCCGGGAGGCACCCGCCATGCGCTCTTCAACTCAAAGTCGAAACAACTGGCTGCAACCTGCGACCCATAGCCACACACGAACGCCTAAGACCAGGAATGTTTACCAAATAACTGGGAGCCAGGACCCTGCTCGACCTCCCAAATCCCCGCGCCCGAATGTCAGCACAAGACATGTTCCTGAAGACGGGCAGCCAAAGCAGAAAACTTACCAACAGTTGTGGGCACTGTGGATAGACCACAGGCTGTCTAGACCTGAATAACCCTGTGGACGACGTGGGAATGGGACAAATAGAATAGAATAGAGGAATAGAAACCCTTCTGCCAGGAAGAGAGCATGAAGCTCGCCAACCTGGCCCCCAGAGGCCAATGCCCCCCAAAAAAGCGCATTAGAAAAACAAATCTTGAACCGAAGAAGCCACCACAAACAGAGGAGAAAAGAGAGCACCCGGTCCAAGGACCAGGACAGCTTAGGTGGCGCATGAGTAGGCCAGAGGTGAGACAAAGCATGAGAAAGCTTACAGAATGGGGCAGAAGTGATATCCACCCCGAATGCAAGCTACAGCGGCTCCACCAGTGCCGCACAATACAAGGCGACAGTATTTGGCATTAAATGACGGTCCTAAAAGCCAAGAAGAAAGGACAGGACAACCTGATCAGAAATAGAAGACAACCTACGAAGAGAACAGAAAATGGCAAAAAGAACTGCCAGGAAAGTTCATACTGTCAATGAAAAGAAGCTCACAGGTAGGATATCACCAACAAAGTCAACTTATCATCATACAAAAGCATAATAAATCCACGTCAAAAAGACCAGATGCGAAGAACGTAGTATTAGACGGAACCAGCTGTATACCAGACCAGTCCAATCTGTTGAAAGAAGCGAAGCCGCGGAAAATGCCCCAGATATCAACACCAAGCAAGCAGTGCCTAAAACCAAGGCTGGGCCAGCTACCAAGGAGCCACTAGGACATCTCTCGCAGTAGAACTCCAACTGAGCCAGAAGAACCCAAGCAACAGCTGGACCACAGGAAAGAGGTACAGTAGAACCTCGGGTTACGAGCGTCCCTATTTAGGAGTTTTTCAGGTTATGAGCCCGATTTGTTTTGAAAATTTGCATCAGGATACGAGCATGGCATTGGGTTACGAGTTTGTTGATATGCGTACGGGGCCAACCTAGCGCGTGGTGGCACGGCGATTGCGCCTCAGTTTACCAGTGCCTCGCACCCAGTGACTATCCCGCCTGAATTCTTCACAAGGATTTACAGTTTTTTGTCGGATTTTTGGCCATTTGAGCATAAAAGTTATTATAAATCTCGCCATAGGTCTCAAGAAAGCCAGTGGTAAGGTTCAAGACAAGAAATCACATGTGAGGATGACAATAGAGGAAAAACAAGAGATCATTTGGAAGCATGAAAATAGTACTCAGTGTTGTTGAACTAGCTAGACAGTACAACAAATCTTCAGGGGAGGAAGAGGAGGCAGTAGAGAACGTCCCTTCCTCATTAATTAGGAAAATGTGTGCAAAACTTTGCAGGACTGCAAAGTTTTACTGAAAAGAATCACCCAGATAAAGCTGTAGTAGGCCGTTGCATTGATCTTTTTAATGATAATGTGATGCCTCACTACAGACAAGTGTTGCAAAGAAGGGAAAAATAATCTTCAATGGAATGCTTCCTTGTGAGAAAAGTGAAAAAATCAAGCAGTGAGAGCACATCCAGGATCCTAGTGGTATGCAGGCAAAAGGTGCCAGAGTGTGCACTCCAGAGAAATCTTCACTGCCTGATGTAATAATGGAAGGGGACTCCCCTTCCAAACAGTAACACCTCTCCTCCTCCCCCCTTCCTCACCATCTTCTAGTACGCCAACAGGAGTCATCAGCAATGGTGAGTAATAACTTGAACATACTTTTGTAGTGTAGATTTGGATGAATTAGGTATAAAATTTGGACAATGGACAAAAGGATGAGGAAAACCTAAGAGCTAGGGGCCAAACTGGATTCCAAAGAGAGAGTGAGCCTAGCTTGCCGGCACATGAGGTGAGAAGCAAAGAACAGAGACATCCCTTCCCTTAGAATCGGCGCAAACAGCTTCAAGATTGCAGCCGATGCCCGAGCCGCCGAGGGCAGCACATCAGACGATGGCCCGGCATTCAACACCTCCACATCCTCCCCAAGCCAGTCCGAGGACAGCTCGAGAAGGAAAAAAGTGCAAGACCTGAAGCTAAATGCCCACGGGCGCGTGAATCCTCAGCTATCAAAGAATGTTGAAAGGGTGGGAACCTGCACATGCAGCTACACAAGGCCAACATCCAGAGGAAGCACAGGTGAACAAGCACACATTAAGGCACTCAAACTCGCCCCCCCTAGGTAAACCTGCAGAACGGTAGGAAGCCTCCCGACATTCGAGCGTGCTAGGTCAGACAAAACTCATGCCATGCCCCCAACAAAAAGAATGGGCAGTCTGTCAGCCAGGAAGACTCCAGAACCTCATAACGCACCTTTTTTTTGGGGGGGAAGGGGGGGGGAGTAAAGAGGAAGGAGAGGCATAGGTGAAGGGAAGTATAGAAGTGGGAAATACAGTGAGAGGTATGAAAGCAGGCGGGCTGTCCGCCTTGCATAACGCACCCAATACGGGGAAGAAGAACCAAACTCAAATGAGGACGGATCCATCACAGGGGCAGAATCCTGGTCTCACAGGAGGTAGAGCCTCCCGAACCTCCTTAGGGGAGATGCGAGAGGCAGAAAACCTCCGGAATGAAGGAGCTGAGGAACCCAAGGGAACCCGGAACTGAACCTGGGGAGGAAGCCAACCCCAAATCATATTGATACAGGGAAAGGGAGGGGGGGGGTTAAGAAAACTCTTCCCCTTGCAACAACAAACCCCGCAAAGAGGTCACTAAAACCCAAGCGGGATCAAAGGGAGCCCCAAGCCCCCCAGGTCAACTCTTGTCCCACCCTGGGATCCTCCAAACTAGGACTCAGGGCAGAGCCGTCCTCCACACCCTCTACCCCTGAAGAAAAGGCAGATTCCAGGGAAAAGGCAGAAAAGAAGGGGGTCTGCTGGTGGGACCCAGAGGCCTCAGCAAGTGGAGAAGTCTCGAATGCCTTCGTCCCCAACCCGAACGGGGCAGCCACTGAAGCCGCCCAAGTCTCATCAACTAAACCCCTGCCCTGACCCCGAAACCCTCAGACATTTGGGAGCCAGGAGTAGAGCGAACAACCCCAACTGGGAAAGGACTGGGGAGTGCGGACTAAACCCCTAAGTCCAGGACCCTATAACCAAAACGGGGCAGCTTGGGGCATTTGGGTGGGCAACCAACCTAGCACGTTGCAGCAACCAAAACCGAGCATGCAACACGGATGCCGCCTGTACCTGAACCTCAATGTCTACAAAATGGGTAAATTGGAGCACGAGCAGAGAATACGTCTTGCAAGACTTCAGGTCAAAGGTGTAGTTGACCCAATAGGCAGCATGACGGAGGCAAAACTGGTGACTGTCATCCTGAGACAAGGGCACACAGCAACCTTCAAACTCGCACAGGGCGAGTTGGAACACAGTTGACGTATCCATCGGTCCACCGAGCCTGATAGGGTTTTCCAGCACCTGTAGGCCGACTGCTATGGGAAGCTCAGGCAAGATGTTGTAAAACCAGTTAAACCCAAGAGCAAGGGGGAGATGAGCTACAACACTGAAACCCAAGACGTGTACAATCATAGGGGCCTAGCAGAGGGCCACCAAAATATCACAAGTGGACCAATAGCCAAACAAGGCAGACCCCAACCAGGCAAAGAAAACAAAAATAAAAGAAAACCCCCACAAAAGTACAATGTCCCCAGAGGAAACAGGAACATAGCCGCTGAGCAGCACCTTGCGCCCCCCAACCAGCAACACCACCACTTCCTACCCAAGACCAAACAAAGGCCACGAAACCCCAGCTGGCCCCCATGGGCAGGGTAAATACCGAGCAGCAAGAACCCCTACAGAAGTGGAGTCCTGACGGTACTATGGAAGAGAACCCTAGCACCCATGGGTAGTACTTACAAAGCTCTTAGGGATGATAACCCTAAGCCCATGCAGCCCCAGTACACTGATGTTACACCTGGCCACCGCCACCACCAGCAGCAGATACACCACCAAGGCAAAACACTGCCAAGAAATCGAGGTCATAGTTGACGACTGCCCCAGATCGCATCAGCCAACGAACTGGGGGTTGGAGCAGCAACTGGGTCCAGTACAGGAGAAGGCACCAGAGAGGGGCAGTTGGGGGAATTGGGGTGAGGGGAAGACAGAAACAGCAGAAAGTTCTGGGTCAGAAACAGCATGAGAGGGAGAATCAAGGAACACAGGAATTTATGCAGAAAATTCTCTGTGCATTAGTGGTTTTAGGCACAATACTTGTCTTACCCTACAGGAACCCTACACTGTACTTATGTCCTGTGTATGAATGAACGTACTTTTGTCTAAATAAATTATTATTTATTATAATGTATATAGCAAATTCCACCACTGAGATCAGAGATGTAGAGAAAAAAAAAAACAGCGTTGAATGTAATGAAACGCCATTTTCTGGCCGAGACCCGGAGGCTCCCCGGAGCTATCCAGGCTGATATGCTAATGTCAGACTTTAGCATCAGTCATGTGTATGGAGTTCTTAGGCCTACCGAGGACCACAAGCCAGAACCTGGCCCCACTTAGAAGAGGCATGAAGAGCAATGACCTATAGAAACCCTCCGTGTGGTTGGAAGCATTCTATGTCTACCATCGACCGGAACAGACACCCAGAAAGGTAAGAATCCTAATACAAATCCCTATTCTGGTGAAAATTGAGACGAAAAGCCGAACAAGTGGATAGAACTCCCCAAACAGAAACAGGCAAACGAATATAATGTCACACGTCGCTGCGCTGCTCCCCCATCCCCAGTACAGGAAAGGGGGAACCCCCAGACTAGCATGGCGGCAATCCACCAGCTCAGTTCAAAGGCTGGACATCAAAACACGCTAAAACCGCCGACCAAGGTGGAGGGAGGGTTGCCTGGGAGCCTCCGAGTCTCACCCAGAAAATAGCGTTTCATTACATTCAACGCTGGTTTTCTGGGGGGAGCCCCATTGGCTCTCTGGAGCTACTGTACCTACCCAAAGACGAAAACAAGAGGGACCTAACCCGGGAGGCAGAAGACGCACATCTCCAACGCGAAGCAGAGACAAAAACTGCAACTGCCAACCCAAGGCCACACAGGCCCGACAAGGCCCAGGAACATCGACGAAGGAACGCAGAGAAGGAACGTTGGTTCACAACCAACGAACGACGTGCGCACAGGGACAGACAGCAGGCTGGCAGGACCGAACCCCCCTGCGAACGACCAGAGAGAACCACACCCTGGAACAGGGAAGAGGGGAACTCGGAACAACCCAAAGCGTGACCCTGGTCACGGCAGCTGTGGCACGCCAAGCACACGCAGAGCAGCAACCGAACACAACACACGATGCACCCCAGGCAGACCAACCATTCGTCAAACAACCCAAGGACCTCTCCAGAAAGCAGCCGTGCCTAGTCTTCGCCAGAAAAGGAGGAGACGGCCGCAAGCGAACAAATCTATCAAGAGAACCAAAAGAGCCAAAACCCAGGCGCCAGAGGTGGGCATGAAGCACTCCAACCCGACCCCTAGAGGTCAACGCCAACAAGAAAAGAGCCTCGTAAAACAAATCGGATCCGAAGGGGCCACCACAAACCGAGGAGAAGAGAAAAGAGCACACAATTCAAGAACCAGGACGGCTCAAGTGGCGCAAGAGCAGGCCGTAGGTGAACCACCCCAGAGATGGCTCGCGAAGAGGTGCTGAGACAACTTCCAAAACCGAAGCAGCCTGGAGCGGCTCCGCCAGTGCCGCACGAGACAAGTCGACAGTATGTGGCAAGATGAAGGCCCTAAACCTCCACAAGAGAAGGACCAGACGACGTCAAGAAAACATAGCAAACCGACGAAGGGACAGAAAGAAAATGGAAGGACCGCCAAAGAAAACCCCACACCGCCGCCAAGATGAAGCACGCAGGTGGGACACCATCAACGAAGCCACCTGACCACCAATAGATGGCGAGATACTCGAGGCAGAACCGAACCAGCCCCGCCATGGACCGATTGAGCATAGGAAGAGGCGGAGCCACGGGAAAACCTCGGGTGCGACCACTGAGCAAGCAGAGCCAGAACCCAAGCCAGCAAGGAATGAGAAGGAACGTCTGCCGTACAGAAAACTTACTAATGCTAGCGAGCTCGCCAGGAAATCGGAGACACTGTGGTTCCAATGCGAAACTCGTGAGAAGTAACACTGCTAGATCTGGAAAATGCCAACTGGCAGGGTAAGCCAGGAAACCAGGAACCCAAATCCAGCAAGCCGGGAAAGAACCAAACATAGGGGCGGTGCAAAAGCAGGAAACTAAACATAGACAAAGTCCAACCTAGCCTCTCTGCTCAGAGAACCCCAGCAACATCAGAGGCCCGAGACTGTTCAACACATCTCCAGACACATAAGGGGCAAAACAGGCTAACCCCACATAGTGACCAAGAGAGAACTGGATCAGCACCTCCAAAAGATACCTGATCAACCAGGCTGTAAGTAATACGTCAGGCTGCACGCAGTCGCGTCAAACAGCCCGGGCGACCAGTCTAGCAACGAGGAGTGAATGCCCCACATACTAAACCACACAACAATGTGTAACGAGAGGGGCGAGGTAACACCAGAACTATTACATCTCTTGACACTTAGTTAGCAGAACACAAACCAAGTGTAAACTAACTTGTACAGAGCTTCTTGCAGATGTCAAGCCCTGACGAGTAACCGACACGCAAAACAATCCAACTACCCCTCACATATAACCCCGCAGGTCAATTGACCTGAAGTGGATACAGGAGAACAAGCCATACGGACTAGAAAAACAGTCACAGCACCAGCAGCGAGGGACACGAGCATAGAAAGAAGATGCTATGTCAGGCGATTGACAGCCGAGAAGCGGGACCAAAGAGCCAGAGCTCAACCTCCGAAAACACAGCTAGGTAAGGACAACTAGGAGAGCACAGAGAATCCAATGTATATGGAAGGGCTAAGCCAGACATTGCAAGATGGGCAAGGAATGAGTGACCCAGATAAGACCACGAAAAACGGGGCCGTGACTCACCGTGTAACAAACAACACAGACAAACAAGGCCCCAGGAAGAAGCACACAAGGGCCAAACAAAATGCCACAACCAAACCCCAACACGCATCCCCAGTATCAAAACTACAGCAAAATGTCACCTCATAACATCCTGACCCAGTGTAACATTTACCCCATAACATTTACCTTCCACCATTGTACCTCGTAACATGGCGAAGGTGGGGCCCCATGACTGACTCAAGCATGTGTTAGACATGTATGTGAGTGGGACCAGATGGGTATAAATAAGAACTGCCTTGTATGGGCCAATAGGCCCTCTGCAGTCACCTCTGTTCTTATGGTCCTATATTCGTATCCAAAAACCGTGAACTAGCGCCTGGCTGAGACGCCAGACCGCATAAACTCCCCTGCAGAACATAGGCACAAACGTATCACGACACAACGTAGCCGAGAAGATTCCGGGAGCACCGCCAGAGGAAGAAGGCCAGAGCCACATCTGCAGGAGAAAAGTAGGGTAGAGGCGAATGAGGCGCCCCACACCCATATGCAGGGAAACCTAGCATCCTCCCATAGCAACAATCTAGAACACCCCCAGCATCTACAGGGCATGGACTGGAGAGACAAGAGGAGCGAGAGAGGCGAAGCACCCGAAAGAAAAAGGACACAGAACACCAGCAATTGTGTACACCATACATAACAAAACAAATTCCCATGGCGCATGCGCAGGACACACGAGGCCCGAACTGCACAACCCCGCCCAGCGGGGAGGGCGTCAACATGGAGTATTGCAAAATTATTAGCAGTGCCTAGACAGAGCACGGAGTGGAAGATATACCTGTAATGACAAAAGAACGAGACAGTATCGAAAACCTCTCTTCTGAGGGGGCCAGGTTCTAGCTCGTGGTCCCCGGTAGGCCCACAGAACTCCTACACATGATTGATTCCAAAGTCTGACATTAGCATATCAGCCTGGATAGCTGATATGCTAATTGGCCCCTGACAGCTGAGTGGACAGCGCTTTGGATTCATAGTCCTGAGGTTCTGGATTCGATCCCCGGTGGAGGCGGAGACAAATGGGCAGTTTCTTTTACCCTGATGCCCCTGTTACCTAGCAGTAAATAGGTACCTTTGAGTTAAACAGGTGCTATGGGCTGCTTCCTGGGGGTGTGAAACAACAAAAAGGAGGCCTGGTTGAGGACCGGGCCACGAGGACGCTAAGCCCCGAAATCATCTCAAGATAACCTCAAGCTCTGGGGAGCTGACGGGGCTCCCCCCAGAAAAAAAATTGAAGGTGGAGAGAGTAGAGGATGGACTGAAGCTTTTTTACCAACTGAGGAGGAAGTAGAGGAACTAGGTTTACATTTTTGAATTAGACATTTGCATACCAGTAGCAATGTACTGTGTGACAGCTTCCACAGTCTCGGGCGGAGAGGGAGAACATCAGCCTCGATGGACATTTGTTGGAGAGGGCCAAAGGACAGAGGGGAGGATGGGGACGAAAGATGAAGGAGGTCACAGTGGATAGAGGATGGAGGAGGGGGAGAGGTGACACAAAGATAATGGGTAGAAGACTGGGAAGGGTGGAAATGCAGGTCAGTGGTTGAGGAGAAACACACTCGGCTGCAGAAGAGGAGCAGCTAGTGGAGGTATTGGGGTTTAAGGCATGGAAATGGTTGTGGATAGAGAGAGAAGAAGGGTAAGGAAGAAAAGTGCAATGCAACACATGAGCATAAGTCATGTCAGAGAAAGAGCTTAGACGGCGGACCTGGCGTCTTGCTCCGGGGAAAGATATACAACCATATTTTAAGTTAAGAAGGGTTTGTTTAAATTTACAGTGAATGCATGTGCAGAAGGCAGGGTGAGCCTCACCACAGTAGATGTAAATAGTTTGGAGAGTAGATCATATTGTCTTAGAATGACCAGGCTCTCCATACAAGGCACATCTCACTAGTGCACTTTGCAGGCCCATATCCATATTTCCAACACCTATTGAATAGGCATGGAGAGAGGATGTATTCTTGAACAAAGCATCTGGCACCAGCAAGAATTATGGAAGATGGAAGGGTCCTACCATCAAAAATGATCCTAACTACTCAAAAAGGGCTGATGGCCATCCCAACAAGAGGGGGGCTGGGTAAATGCATCAATCTGGATGATAGAATAACTCTGAACCTCGAGGATATATTTAACACTTTCTGCGGATCAGGACTCCTCCCGGCGTCCTGTTTCGCCTACCCGCTCCTGCATGGTGGACATAAATTTATGTCCTCTTTTAAAATATTTGTATAAAATTCAATTTTTATCCGATTTACTTTGGGTTTGTTTCAAACTGCGCGCCACGAGGCTCTCTTTCTCACCACTAGGCTGCATGGTACAATAAGTTCATGAAAGGTGTGGACCACTTCGATCAAATGGTATTATGTCCCAAACGGGTTGCAGGTGGGTGACTTTAGCCGTTTATACTGGTAATGCTTTCCCCATATCATGTATTATATGCATATGTCTGTTTAGGGAATTTTATTCCGATCCAAAAAATAACTGTGTGCAACAAGTATAAACTTGACAAACATAACAAAAGTAAAAACATTTCGTGTGTGTTTGACGCTCACTGATATGTTCCAGCGTTGTTTTATATTTGGCGCTATTCTATCTTACACTTTGTTGATCTTTTTTACCTACGGGCTCATAGAACATTCTATTGCGAACACATTGACACAAAAATGAATGACATACATAGAATAATAATGTCATGAGAGTGAAATAAGTATAAACTTTCAAAGCGCCGTGTGTCGTCCCGTCACCGATACCGGGTAACAATTTCACCACTTCCCACACTCTTGCGGGCGGGCCGCAATCATTATTCTATGCTTATATTCATATCACCGTGTTGGAAATTTCATTGCGAGTCCATTGATACCAAAATTAACGCTGTAGGACAAGTGTGGAGGTGATAACAATCCAAAGAGTAAAAACATTTTGTTGCTGTTGGGCGCTCACTGCGAGTCATCTTCGTAGTTATTTATTTGGTGCTGGTATCCCTATACGTTTCGTGACTTTTTTTACTGATGTTCTTCTAGACAATTTTATTGCGAACACGTTGGTACCAAAATGAAATACGTAGCTCGAGAACTAAGGTCAGGAGAGTAAAAAGAGTATACACATTTTTGTTTTTACGCTTACGCGGCAAAAACGCCGCGCGCACATACCGCTTTTTTTTTTACCATCGAAGGGGGCCGGAAAGTGTTAATATCCTCGTGGCAGTCTTTGAGGCCCTTATCTCCAACTGCAACATGGACCTGAAGAATGACTGTGCCAATGCTGGCATTTAACTGGGTGTTTTTGGAGACCTGAACCAGGGTCTAGAACCAGGAACAACATAGCTAGACAGGCAGCTGCTTATTCAGAAGGGGCTGCAACTATACATCCTGGTGGAGTTAAAAGGTATCTACAGACTCAACTAGGTGCTTACAGATGTGTAAATCATCAGGTTGCACATGTTTGTCATGACAAAGATCAAAATACTTATGCCACGAAGCAGGGCCAATTAAATCCTGGAACAAAGTAGTGTTGAAATGAATTATGCATGTACGAGTACAGGTATGGTACTGAGCTCCCCCACTGAGGATGGGGGTAAAAGGTAATGTTATCACCACGACAGATGAAGCCACTTCAGGTGCCAAGGTGGTCACAACTGGGGGCTTGGGGCTCAACCCTCCCATTTCCATGGGAGGAAAATGGAGAGGGTCACATGGTATAGTCAACGATGAAACCTGGTCTGGGCTCAATGTAGCCATCAACCGTGAAGAGCTCAGTCCCCCAGGGTACTGTGCTTGCTCCAGTACTTTTTCTCATCCTCATATCGGACATAGACAAGAACACAACCTATAGCACTGTATCATCCTTTGCAGATGACACTAAGATCTTCATGAGAGTAGGCAACATAGAGGACACGGCAAACCTCCAGTCAGATGTAGATCAGGTCTTTCTATGGGCTACAGAAAATAATATGGTGTTTAACGAAGATAAGTTCCAGCTCATGCGCTATGGAAAATGAAAGTATAAAAACGGAAACCATGTACAAAACTCAGGCAAATCATAACATAGAACAAAAAGGCAATATAAAAGATCCACCCATGTAGGAAGACCTTACCTTTAAAGAACACAATAAAGTAGCTGTCACAACTGCAAGAAAAATGACAGGTTAGATAACAAGAACTTTTCACACTAGAAATGCTGTACCGATGATGATACTTTTCAAAACGCTTGTGCTTTCTAGAGTGGAGTACTGCTGCACAATGACAGCACCTTTCAAAGCTGGAGAAATTGCTGACCTGGAGAGCGTGCAGAGATCCTTTACTGCTAGAATATACTCCGTAAAACATCTAAACTATTGGGACCGACTAAAGAGCCTAAATCTGTATTCCCTTGAGCGCAGGCGGGAGATATACATAATAATCTATACGTGGAAAATAATTGAGGGGGCTGGTCCTAAACCTGCACACAGAAATAACATCACATGAGACCAGAAGGCATGGCAGGATGTGCAGAATACCCCAGTTGAAAAGCAGAGGTGCAACAGGTACTCTGAGAGAGAACTCTATCAACATCAGAGGCCCGAGATTGTTCAACACTCTTCTACTACACATAAGGGCCATAACTGGCCGACCCCTCACAGTGTTCAAGAGAGAACTGGATAAGCACCTCCAAAGGATACCTGATCAACCAGGCTGTGACTCATACGTCAGGCTGCGAGCAGCCGCGTCCAACAGCCTGGTTGATCAGTCCAGCAGCCAGGAGGCCTGGTCGACGACCGGGCGGCGGGGACGCTAAGCCCCGGAAGCACCTCAAGGTAACCTCAAGGTAAGGTAGCCATGCCTATGGAGTCTGATCTTCCATCACTTTCCGACTCGGGGGGGCCTGGTCACTTAGGGAAGTCGGTTTCCATACTGACTTCCTTTTTCAAAAGGAAGTCAGTATGGAAAGCATACCGACTCAAAGTTTGGGTCCCAGAGCCAAGAGATATGACCTACCAGGGTAACAAGGGAAGCCGAGCACTGCCCAGTGCAGGAAGAGGTGCATCTCCCAAGCTGTGCCCCTATTAGGATGTGATTATCATCATCTGACAATCCCTAGGGTTATCTTCTTGAGGTTATCTCGAGATGATTTCGGGGCTTTTTAGTGTCCCCGCGGCCCGGTCCTCAACCAGGCCTCCACCCCCAGGAAGCAGCCCGTGACAGCTGACTAATACCCAGGTACCTATTTTACTGCTAGGTAACAGGGGCATAGGGTGAAAGAAACTCTGCCCAATGTTTCTCGCTGGCGCCTGGGATCGAACCCAGGACCACAGGATCACAAGTCCAGCGTGCTGTCCGCTCGGCCGACCGGCTCCCTAAGGTACCCTAGGGATTGTAAATCATATGATGGTTCAAAAATTATTGTCTGGGTTTCACATGCATGATGCAAGTATGGATGTAATAGCTCTCTGTAGATGTAAATAAAGAAAAACAAGTGATAAAACAATTAGTGAAACATTTGAAAATAAAACAGGAAGAATCAGCAAAAGTTGAGCACCAGGCATTAACAAGTGCCAGACGCAGCCTTGCAGAGCACCTCCACCCAGTGAAACTATAAATATTTACTTATTTTTGTTTTCTTACATTTTGCATACAAATTAATATTTCTATAATAGCTTTATTTTTTGTGCATAGGCAGTTATGATCGTTTCTACATAGCTGCTGTCCAAGGGTTAACAGGGTTAACAGGGGGAGGCAGGAGTCCTACTGCTCCATACATTCTCCCACACTGGTGTAAAGACCTCTTCCTCCCTCACTGCAGCCAGGACACCCAACCATCCTCCAAGGGCAATGGAGGTGACCCTCACAAGTGACCCTTCCAACAGGTGGCCCACTGACCTGAACAAGATCCCTATGTTAGCATACATTTGCCTGTTTGGCACCTGGAGAGGGAGCAGGGGCAAACCCCCGCTTACCCCAGGGAGTTGTATGCGAGGCCCCTTACCACAACAAGGCGACATTCTTGAGGGGGGACATCGTATACAAGATGATTCGCTAATGGATTTTAAAACCTACCAGACCTTAAGGTTATCTTGAGATTATTTTGGGGCTTAGCGTACCCGTGGCCCGGTCCTCGACCAGGCGTCCTTTTTGTTACACAACCCCAGGAAGCAGCCCATAGCAGCTGTCTAACTACCAAGTCCCTATTTACTGCTAGGTAACAGGGGCATCCGGGTGAAAGAAACTCTGCCCATTTGTTTCCGCCTCCACTGGGGATCGAACACGAAACCTCAGGACTATAAATCCTGAGCGCTGTCCACTCAGCTGTCAGGTTCCTCCAATCCAACTGAGTAACACAGCCCAAGTTAATACACCGTATCCCAACAATATACAGGTATATGGTTTTGACAATCAGAAAACAAGTTTTGTTGAACAGTCTTGTGTACAATATGACTGTACCCTTTTTCACAGATACAGCGGGGCCTCAACTTGTGAATTTAATTCCTTCCCAGAGATGGGTTGTAAGTCAACAATTTTTAAGTCAAGACGAATTTTCCCATAAGAAATAATGTAAATTGAATTAATCCGTTCCACACACCCCAAAAATATTAACTTAAAAATACATTTTATACCGAATAACACTTATTTTGTACTAGCTACAATACAGTACTGTATGTATATCTTACCTTGAATGAGGACTCTTGTTGGCATATGGAAGACGGTGAGAAGGGAAGAAGGAGAGGTGTTAGTGTTTGGAAGGGAAGTCCCCTTCCATTATATCATCAGGCAATGATGACTTTCTTGATAAATTCTTTTCTGGGGTTCTCTCTCCTATGTTTTGCCTGCATACCACTAGGACCTGCTTGTGGCTCACTGCTTCTTTTCTCACTAAAAACCTGTCTAGCGACACTCTTTTTTCCCTACATTGTAACACTTGTCTGAAGTGAGACATCACATTGTTGTTAAAAAAATTAACACGACGATTTGCTACAGCTTGATTTGGGTGACACTTTTCAGCAAAACTTGAAAAGTGAATATGGCAATTCTTCCCATACTGCACGCATTTTCTTAATGAGAAAGGAACATCCTCTACTCTACATCGACAATCCTCATACCATTGTCATGTTTACAAATGATTTGTTTTTCCACTATGGTCAGGGAGCCGGTCGGCCGAGCGGACAGCACGCTGGGCTTGTGATCCTGTGGTCCCGGGTTCGATCCCAAGCGCCGGCGAGAAACAATGGACAGAGTTTCTTTCACCCTATGCCCCTGTTACCTAGCAGTAAAATAGGTACCTGGGTGTTAGTCAGCTGTCACGGGCTGCTTCCTGGGGGGTGGAGGCCTGGTCGAGGACCGGGGCGCGGGGACACTAAAAAGCCCCTAAATCATCTCAAGATAACCTCAAGATAACCTCAAGATAACCTCAAGATATCCTCACATGTGTTTTCTTAGGTTGAACCTTATCACTGACTTTCTTGGGACCCATGGTGTGATATATAATAATGACTTATGTTCAAAAAATAAAAAACCCAAAAATAATGAAATTCTTTACAAGCACGATCATCACTAAGCAGGCGGCTGTGGAAAACTGAGGCGGGGGTCGGCCGTGCCACCAGGAACCACATGATCGGTTGACCCATACGCGTATCAACAAAGTCGCTAGTCGAGGCAAAGTTCGTAAGTCAAGCTACCGTCGCATTTTCCGACCAAATTCATGTCGTAACTCAAAAAATTCGTAAGTAGGGGCAGTCGTAAGTTGAGGTGCCACTGTATAGATAGATGTCACTCATTATCAGTTATATAAATTGTCTTCACTCAGTATTTTGCATTCCACTTTTATTTAAATAAAATGAGTAAAGGCTGCACAAAATATATCAAGAAAGAGGAGGATATAAATGACCAGCGGGTAGTACATATTAACAATACCTGGAAAAGTTTTTCCTTCTTGTATTCTCTCTTCTGCCTAGCCTTCAGATACACAAACTTCATCTTCTTGCGTAGCTTTCTCAGCTTGTGTTTCTTCATTTTTTGCCTTCTAATTACAATTAACCGAGCAGCTTGCTTCTCAGTCACCTGCAACCAATAACTTCAGAACTAGAATTTATTGCTTTAAAGGGGAAGGGCACTATCAAGAGAAAGTGCCCAGCCATTACAACTATATATCACTTGGAAAAGGTCAGATAATGATTTGGGGTGGGATGGGGGAAAGGAATGGTGCCCAACCACTTGGACGGTTGGGGATTGAACGCCAAACTGCACGAAGCGAGACCGTCACTCTACCATCCAGCCCAAGTAGTTCGGTAAAAAAAAATTAAAAGTATGTATGTAAGCTATAACAATCTGCAAACATAAGTTTCTTAAAATCATACAGTACAGTATGCTATGCCTTTCCAAACATTATACAGCCAGCTCTTGCCAGAGGCAAATAATGCATTAGAATATAACAAGTCATGTGAATTCATAAACATTAAACTTCATGCTATACAGTGCTATATGGAAAAAAAAACATTCCAGGAAAGTTCTGTAGTTTACTTTTCTGTGGGGAGCCCCATTGGCTCCCTGGAGCTATTGGGTTAATATGCAATACATTAGACCAGGGCATTAGTCACTGGAGTTCTGTCTACCGAGACCCACAAGCCAGAACCTGTCAGAGGTGCAGGAAGCAATGGCCCTGGAAAATCCCCCTGTGGTCAGGGGTTTACCTTATCTGCCATCAACTGGGGTTAGGGACAAGAAAGGTAAGTGTAACAAAACAGAACCCACAAGATAAGAAAAATGCAAACAAAAAGCCCAACAGAGGGGTAAAATTCCCTCAATTCCCAAGAAAACAAACTAACATCATACCACGCCATCGCGTGGCCCCACCCCCCCGGGAGAGGGGGAAGCTATAATATTTATAGATCGGCTTTGGTTTGGACATCACTGCCGAATGGCAGCCGAGGCCAAAAGCAAGGCCTGGAGGAGACTTACAAGGCATCCCTTGGCTCATAACAGAAAAATTCATAGACAATCTTGTCGAATAATGAAAAGTTCAAAAGTGGGCTACTGTATATCCAGATGGGAATCCGAAACGCAAAGAAAACTTGCATCTGGAAGGGTTGGATCCAAGGTCTGGTAGTACAGTAATTGGTGAAAGATCGGCAGGGATATTCATCTTTAGAGGCAATCCTGCCTCTAAACCAGGAGGATGGAACTGTTGAAACCAGCAATCAGAAGGTTGATCTATTGGCTAATCACTTTGCTGCCAAGATGCAAGTCCCTGATCCTTAATGTTAGCCTCCACATCTTGCCCCAAGCACTGTGTCTAGGATGACTGAAGCGGTTATACAGCAGGCTGAAGTTCTCCATCTCCTTAAAATGCTGGACACAAAGGGTGGTGAAGTTCTTTTGATAATATGAGGATATAGGTCACATTTTGCAACCATGCCGAAAGGTAGGCGAATCTTTTGATTTGCCTACCTTTCTGGGTGCTCCCCCTGGTTGATGGAAAGATGATAAACTTTAAATGTACAGTGTTCATGAGCCATTGCTCCCTGCGCCTCTGTGAGGGGGCTAAGCTCTGGCTCGTGGTCCCCAGTTGGCATACAAGAACTCTGCAACTAATGACTCCAAGTAGTGTCGCACTGAATCAGTAAGCTAGCTTCAGGGAGCCGACAGAGCTCCCCACAGAAAAGCTGTTGTGAGAGATTGTATTACTAAAGTTACCATTAAATTTAAGCAAGGTAAAAAATTTACCAGCTACATTCACCAAATAGACTAACACTGGAAAGAATGTCACATGAACTCTCCTGCAGAACAACAGCCCACTTCCACTCACCTGGTTTGGTGGTGCTTCTTTTATTTGCCTCTTCGCAATTGGATCAATTTTTTCTGTAATATTTGGAATAGGTGGAAGATCCTTCTCCAATAATACTCCACTGTGTAATGATGGAAAAGTGATGTTCACAGGCTTCACCACCGATGGAAGTCTAGAAAATATGACAAAAACCCATGCTCATGAAAGTGTTTCATGCTGCCCCTGTGGGGCAGTAGTTGCCACAAATATATGTCATGAGTATTTCAATGTCAATTGTTTTTTGTCTGTTTTTGCTGTAATATTATTCAAGTGTAATTTGAGAAATTTATGTAATCAAATATATGGAACACCAATATGCTCGAAAATATGGTGCACATATTAGTCACACACATACACTCAACATCCTCCCTTCTGTACACCCCGGGCCCAACTGCGAGGTGCACTCAACATCTTGGTTGACATCGACATCAACAGTGTACCTCAACATCTCAGTTGAGGGTTACATAGAAGAGGAACAAAAGAAGCTTCAGTCTGAGATCTCTTGGAAGCCCTCTTAAAAGTCTCTTAAGTATTAATTGCTTCAAGCCATATCTTTCCATTTATTTAAACAGTGTAAAATTTATAAAATGCCATCAGACTCTGAGGATTGACATCAAATCTTCTCTAAATAAACTTTAAAATGGTTTCAAAGCTCTTTTGTACCTCTGCCATGCTTGCTCTGCCTTCCTCATCCTCCTCCGATGAATCTTCTGAATCCTGCAAATTCATCTGGATATTTTCTGTCGCCAAATTAATGATATCATCAGATATGCTTGGTGCAGTAGGAACATGTCATACTCAATCCATGCATCCACTTCTTTCTCAAGATTGGTTGTAATCAATTCATTTCTTGGTTGTTGTGACTGTTCATTTACTCCTTTAAGTGCTCAAGAGCAATAAAATGCATATTCTCTTTTCAACTTTGTCACCTTAATTCTTGTCCTAGGTCTTTCATTTTGGTGCCAATGTGTTCGCAATGAAATTCCCTACAGGAGTATATGCATATAATGTCCAAAACCGAGGTGCGCCCCTCCCGCAGCCAAGCCGAAAGCAGGCCAAATTTTTATAGTTTTGACTCCATACTGTGCCATTACCCCAC